>NC_069504.1:800406391-800671391 GCF_027579735.1 Bombina bombina
AATAAAATGATGCCCCCAACAAAAATATGTTGCCCCAAGCCCCCCTGCAATAAAATGATGCCCCAGCCCCACTGCAATAAAATGATGCCCCCAGCCCCACTGCAATAAATGATGCCCCCAGCAATAAAATTATGCCCCAACAAAAATATGATGCCCCAAACCCACCTGCAATAAATGATGCCCCAGCAATAAAATGATGCCCCCAGCAATAAAATGATGCCCCAGCCCCACTGCAATAAAATGATGCCCCCAGCTCCCCTGCAATAAAATGATGCCCCCAACAAAAAGATGATGCCCCAAGCCCCCCTGCAATACAATGATGCCCCAGCCCACTGCAATAAATGATGCCCCCAGCAATAAATGATGCCCCCAGCTCCACTGCATTAAATGATGTCCCCAGCAATAAAATAAAGCCCCCAGCAATAAAATAAAGCCTCCTTGCAATAAAATGATGCCCAGACCCCCTGTAATAAAATGATGCCCCCTGCAATAAAATTATGCCCCTAGCCCCCTGCAAAAAATGATGCCCCCAGCAATACAATTATGTCCCAGCTCCCCTGCAATAAAATTATGCCTCCAACAAAAATATGATGCCCCCAGACCCCCTGCAATAAATTATGCCCCCAGGAATAAAATGAAGACCCCAGCCCCACTGCAATAAATGATGCCCCCAGCCCCACTGCAATAAATGATGCCCCCAGCAATAAAATTATGCCCCAGCAATAAAATGATGCCCCCACCCCCTGTAATAAAATGATGCCCCAGTTCCCCTGCAATATAATGATGCTCCCAACAAAAAGATGATGCCCCAAACCCACCTGCAATAAATGATGCCCCCAGCAATAAAATGATGCCCCAGTCCCACTGCAATAAATGATGCCCCCAGCCCCACTGCAATAAAATGATGCCCCCAGCTCCCCTGCAATAAAATTATGCCCCCAACAAAAAGATGATGCCCCAAGCCCCACTGCAATAAATGATGCCACCAGCAATAAAATGATGCCCCAGCAATAACATGATGCCCCCAACAAAATATGATGCCCCAAACCCACCTGCAATAAATGATGCCCCCAGCAATAAAATGATGCCCCCAGCCGCACTGCAATAAAATGATGCCCCCAGCCCCACTGCAATAAAATGATGCCCCCAGCTCCCCTGCAATAAAATGATGCCCCCAACAAAAAGATGATGCCCCAAGCCCCCCTGCAAAAAATGATGCCCCAGTCCCACTGCAATAAATGATGCCCCAGCTCGACTGCAATAAATGATGTCCCCAGCAATAAAATAAAGCCCCCCAGCAATAAAATGAAGCCCCTTGCAATAAAATGATGCCCAGACCTCCTGTAATAAAATGATGCCCCCTGCAATAAAGTTATGCCCCTAGCCCCCCTGCAAAAAAAATTATGCCCCCAGCAATACAATTGTGTCCCAGCTCCCCTGCAATAAAATGATGCCCAGAGAAAAAAACAATTAGAGACCAGCGCAAAATGACCTGAATACAAGCACCTATATATAAGGAAGATTCCCAATATAACTTCCAAAAAGACAAAAGCAAAGGTTGGATAAAGGATATAAGTGCGCAAAATTAATGCTAAAGTAAACAATTAAAAGAGGGGATTTTATATATAAACTCAGAATTCTGAACGTGTAACTATGTGCACAAATTTAAATATATATATATTCTGATGCAGAGAGATTTGTGATCCTCACACCTAAGGGTTATAATTAATTCCCATATAGTTAAAATCTAAAAATTAGATTAAAAATTAAATTGATGGTGAATACAGACATGAAATAAAACACATATGAATAAAATTTGTATATTGTATTTTATAATTCTTAAAAACACATGGAATAAACAATTTAAAATACTCTTTCTGAAAATATAACTATGATAATAAATCTAATATTTATTTGATACAATTGGTAGTGACCGGCCCTAACTCATAAACACGATATAAATTAATAACAAATAAATTAATAAAAAAACACAAAGTACAAATTGATAACAAATAAAATCACAAAGTAAAATATAAAGCTTTAGGACTCAAATGGAAACTTTTTGATTGATCCCAGAAGGGAAGTCCCAATCGATGTCCTTCCCAAGCTTTCCACAAAAGCAAAATATACGATGATAGGCAAAAAAGGTCTTCTGATTCCTCCCAACTTGTTCTGAATAGCGTCTAAGTGGGAGACAGAAGCGTCCGCTTAAAATTGGTGTATAATAATAATAAAATGATGCCCCCAACAAAAATATGATGCCCCCAGACCCCCTGCAATAAATGATGCCCCCAGTAATAAAATGAAGACCCCAGCCCCACTGCAATAAATGATGCCCCAGCAATAAAATGATGCCCCCAGCCCCTGTAATAAAATGATGCCCCAGCTCCTCTGCAATAAAATGATGCCCCCAACAAAAAGATGATGCCCCAAACCCACCTGCAATAAATTATGCCCCCAGCAATAAAATGATGCCCCAGCAAAAAGATGATGCCCCAAGCCCCCCTGCAATAAATGATGCCCCCAGCAATAAAATGATGCCCCCAGCCCCACTGCAATAAATTATGCCCCCAGCCCAACTGCAATAAATTATGCCCCCAGCAATAAAATGAAGCCCCCCCCTGCAGCAATAAAATGATGCCCAGACCCCCTGTAATAAAATGATGCCCCCTGCAATAAAATGATGCCCCCAGCTCACCTGCAATAAAATTATCCCCCCCTGCAATAAAATGATGCCCCAGACCCCTTCAATTACACCTAGCAATAAAATAATGCCCCAGCCCCCTTCAATTGGCCCCAGCACCCTGCAATAAAATGCTGCCCCCATGGAGCTCTGCAGATGAGCTGCTTACCATGATTCATGATGGCCCTGGGATGATGATCATGAATTCACTGTCACACAGCCAGCCAGCCCTGGCCCTCTACTCCTCCTCGGTCCAAGTTCCGACAGTCCCACACTCGGCTCCCACGCCACAGTCTCTCCACTCTGCCTCTCTCTCGACTCTGCTGCTCATCCTCCAGGCTCCTCCCACCAGAGTCCCATGGCTCACTGCTCCGCTCCTGACAACATTGCGTGGCGCCAATTTAAAAATGACGCCAACATTTTTTTAAAATTTAATTTTTTTTATTGCACAGCACCGGGGGCGTGGCGGGGCCCCCCTTAGCGTGGGGCCCAAGGCAACCACCCTCGCCGCCACACCCTAAGGCCGGCCCTGCAGTTTAGAGAGTACCCATAACCCCATACACACCCCCATGCATGTTCATTATACACACAGACTGAATAAAACACATGCAGATATCTAGCCGGTTTTTACGCTATTTTGGTATCACATATACAGCGCCACATATAGATGCAGCACGTATACTTCACCCGTCGGCCGCTATTTTTACTCCCATAAGCTAACATAGAACCGCGTCGCAACTCGGTATCACATATTCAGCGCAAAGACTTACGTGGCGAAAATTGAGAACTTTTACTCCATTTCCACCTCGCCACACATAGGCAGGCGCAGGATTGCAATAGGATTTCAGTAGCTCTTTTCCTATTGGCTGGTTTGAATTTGAACAATCAAATCAGCCAATAGGAATGCAAGGGACGCCATATTTAATCGGCTTGGTCCTGGATGAAGAAAGAAGAGGTCCCCGCTTGGAAGAAGATGTCGGCTGCTTGGAAGAAGACTTCACCGCCTGTAACAGGACCTTCTCCGCTGGACTTCAGGAACCGTGAGTACCTATCTGGGGGTTAGAGTTCAGCTTTTTTTTATTTATTTTTTTTAGATAAGAGATATTGGGCAATCTTAAAACAGCTGAATGTCCTTTTAAGGGCAGTAAAATAGCTGAATGCCCTTTTAAGGGCAATGCCCATACAAATGCCCCTTTAGGGGTAATGGGTAGTTTAAGATTTTTTAGTGTTAGTTTTTATTTTGGGGGGTTTGATGGGTGGGGGGGTTTTACTGTTAGAGGGGGGACAGTATTTTTTTAAGGAAAAGAGCTGTTTAACTTAGGGCAATGCCCTACAAAAGGCCCTTTTAAGGGCTATTGGTAGTTTAGTATTAGATTAGGGGGTGTTTTTATTTTGGGGGGCTTTTTTATTTTCATAGGGATTAGGTATAATTTTTTTATTTTTGATAATTTTGTTTATTATTTTATGTAATGTTAGACTTTTTTTCTGTAATTTTAGTTTAATTTAAACTTATTTTTTTTATTTTAATCGTAATTTAGTTTTATTTTAATATATGTAATGGGGTTAATTTAGGGGGTATTAGGTTTGGGGGCTTAGTGATTAGTTATTTGCGTTGTGGGGTTTGGCGGTTTAGGGGTTAATAGCTTTATTAGCATTATTGTGTTGTGTGGGTTTGGCGGATTAGGGGTTAATAATTTTATTAGGTTTATTGCGTTGTGGGTTAATGGCGGATTAGGAGTTAATAGTTTTAATAGGTAGTTTGCCATGTTGGGGGTTGGCGGATTTAGGGGTTAATACTTTTATTAGGTAGATTGCGATGTGGGTGAATGGCAGATTAGGGGTTAATAGTTTAATTAGGCATATTGCGTTGTGGGGGGTTGTCGGTTTATGGGTTAATACTTTTATTATTAGTTCCGATGTGGGTTTGATGGCGAATATAGGGGTTTTACGTGTCGGGTTTATTTTTGGGAGTGAGTTAGACTTTTACGGGAGTTTTGAGTTTTTTTTTTTTTATTTTCTTAGACGCCGGCAGTTTCTAAAGTGCCGTAAGTCACTGGCGACTCCAGAAATTTGTATTTACAGTCATTTCTGGACATCGCTAGTTTATCCGACTTACGATACTTTATGAACTGCCGGCAGCGATTGTGCTAAAGCCTGCGCCATATATGTAATCTTGCCCATTGTGTGTAATTTGTATTAAACATTGGGGATAGATGATGTCATTCAGCCATTTTCACAAAAAGAAGTATAATAAAAATATAAAAGTGTGACTGTGTGTGTGTATATATATATATATATATATATATATATATACAGACAGAGAGAAGCACACTCACAGGAACGAGCAACGTTCTATGGCGATTTACCACCTGGGTGCAGCTTCTTTTAGCCCAGTAATGCTTTTCACAGAGAAGAACTTTCAAGTAGTATATAAGTCTGATCCCGCCTATTACGGTCAGTCCAGCGCCGAAATACCTTTCTGAACAAGGAACACAGCAACCCCAGACGATCGTTTCAGCCATCATTGGGCCTCGTTGTTAGCCTGTTCTTTGGTGATTTACCACCTGGGTGCAGCTTCTTTTAGCCCAGTAATGCTTTTCACAGAGAAGAACCTTCCTGTAGTATATCAGTCTGATCCCGCCTATTACGGTCAGTCCAGCGCCGAAATACCAGGCAATTCCTTTCTGAACAAGGAACACAGCAACCCCAGGCGATCGTTTCGGCCTTCATTGGGCCTCTTCAGTGAGGTGTAGCCATATTCCTCTAAGCACACTGAGCAAGGAGTCCATGTCTGGTTTCCCCTTTTTCCCATAGGGAGACTAAATACACATAGAGAGAAGCACATATATATACATAAATACATATTTCTTATTATTTAAATAGACATGCTGCTTTATCTATAAGAAAATATTTAAAAATGCATAAGACCGCTTTATTTCAAACAAAATCATATGTTTCTTTGCTGAACAAATGAACATTTTCAGTGGTTGTTTCCTATATAAGCCAGTGACCAGCACAGTTTTGGAATTCAGCTGTACATAGTTGTGCACTTCTTATTAATTTCACATTAAACTGAAACATTTATTCAACCTCTTCATGCATGAAAATCTTTTTAACATGTTTAACTGCTGCTTTTGAGTAACATCTCCATTTATACAATTTTGTATCTACTCTATAGATCTCAATTGTCTGATATTAAAGGATTGCCATGGACTTGATGGTGTCACCCAGGGATCAAGTCGAGCGGGGACGCATGGGAACGGAGTACCTGCACTATTTTTGCAGGTGGAACTAAGTTCCCCCTAGACTGAAAACAGAAATACTTTAGTAAACACTGCTTCTGCTTGTGGGAGGAGCTGGAACACAGTCTGGTTAGAGGGATAGTGAAATCCTCTAGTAATGGGCAGTAACACTTCCTACAATACACTAAATACAAGCCTGTCAGCAGTCCTGCTGTGTGATCACAAAGCACTGTGTGGAACACATGGTGCTTACATTTCTGTGTGGCTTGCTCTGTGGTTATTTAGATCCCTTTAGCAGAAATAGGACTGTTGCACCATAAGTGGGTGAGACTCTGTGACAGAGGAGTAGTCTCAGGCCCAAAAGCAGCCATTCAACCATTAATTGATTTTAATTTGTTTTCCTTAAATAACCAAGGTGTATAGATTAGATACATATAAATACAGTGTATGTGTATGTATGTATAAAACAATAATTGTGAGGGGGGTGGAAGTCTTAGTTTGTTCCCACACTTTTTTTTGTAGGACTTGACCCCTATTTAACAAAGTCTGGCCGACCTGATCCGACAGTGCGGATCAGGTCCGCCAGACCTCGCTGAATACGGAGAGCAATATGCTCTCCGTATTCAGCATTGCACCAGCAGCTCACAAGAGCTGCTGGTGCAACGCCGCCCCCTGCAGACTTGCGGCCAATGGGCCGCCAGCAGGGGAGTGTCAATCAACCCGATCGTACTCAATCGGGTTGAATTCCGGCGATGTCTGTCCGTCTGCTTTGAGCAGGCGGACAGGTTATGGAGCAGCGGACTTTGTGACCACTGCTTCATAACTGCTGTTTCAGGCGAGCCTGCAGGCTCGCCAGAAACACGGGGCACCAAGCTCCATTCGGAGCTTGATAGATAGGCCCCCTGGTGTCACCGTTGTCCTTTGCCTGTGCAAAAATATTCTGGCTTCTATTGACTGCCCCAACTCTAGCTTTGACTCAATTCAACCCTGCCAATGGCAAACGTGACCCCACCCCTCCTGTTGTAGCTCCACCTACAAGTCCCTTCACCTCTCTGTCCCAAACGACTCAGATAAATGTTAGGAAGTTTGTCTTTACACTGTCAGAAGCTTAGGCCTACAGTATGGAAGAACAGTTTGCAGACGTAAAAGATGAGAGAATCAGCTCTAGACTGTAAGGCTGGGAGACAGAGTGACATAGAAACTTGTGTACAGATTTATAGGTATGGTAGCAGAGTCTCTACTGTACTGTATATGCCAGTGGTTTATACATGAATTATTATGTATACTATATAAATTACACATACACACGCACAAACATGCACTCACCTGCATTCCAGAGCATCTCCCATGGGATGAAAGGCCCCTTACTCAGTGTGCAACTGGGCCTTTGTTGCAGGAAATACATTTTCAAGTTAAACAGCAATGGATTCATGATATATGCAGCTGTTTCTTTATACATTATAAAACAAGATTTCATCTGCTATAAAGGAACTTGTGTTTTTTTGTTTGTTTCTTGTTTTTACATAAAGGCATACTAAGGTAGCACCAGCAGCATGGACATGAAATTAGCACACTTTGTATGACATTGTTAAACGCATTGTTGCTGTCATATAGTGCTCAAGACACGTGCATGCTGAGCATACTACAGTATGCTCCCACAGAAACTAAGGAAACCAAGTTGATGATAGACGTACATTGGATTTGTATGCTCTATCTGAATCATAAAATTATTATGTTTACATCCATGTCCCTTTAAAAACAGGGAGCATTAAAGTATTTTAAAATGCTTTTTGTTCAATTGGGATTAAGCTTATTGTTAAACACATAATTACAGGCATGCTTTAATGTATTAGCATTTGCTTATTGCAAAAATGCTCTAACATATTAGACTATGTTTATTATTATTATTATTAGAATGTCCCTTTAAAAGGACACTGAACCCAAATTTCTTCTTTTGTGATTTAGATAGAGCATGCCATTTGAAGCAACTTTCTAATTTATTCCTATTATCAATTTTTCTTCGTTCTCTTGCTATCTTTATTTGAAAAAGAAGGCACCTAAGCATTTTTTAGGTCTAGAACTCTGGACAGCACTTTTTTATTGGTGGGTGAATTTATCCACCAATCAGCAAGAACAACCCAGGTTGTTCACCAAAAATGGGCCGGCATCTAAACTTACATTCTTGCATTTCAAATAAAGATATGAAAATTAGAAAGTTGCTTAAAATGTCATGCTCTTTCTGAATCACAAAAGAAAAAATTTGGGTTCAGTGTCCCTTTAAATGTATTTATTTTTTCATATGTTTTGTGTGACGATTTTGGTGCAGAGGGCATCAATAATGAATGCACATCTGTGCTATGTGGCACATTAAAACAAAGGCCCTCAAAAAAATATTGTCTGTTTATGTTATTTCATGGAAGAATTAAAATGTTTTATTGTGAGCTTTTTTTTTTTTTTTTTTTTTTACATAGTTGCCAAAAAATATTTATAATACATAGTTAAAGGGACACTGAACCCAATTTTTTTTCTTTTTTAATTCAGAAAGAGCATGCAATTTTAAGCAACTTTCTTATTTACTCCTATTATCAATTTTTCTTCGTTCTCTTTATTTGAAAAAGAAAGCATCTAATCTTTTTTTTGGGTTCAGTACTCTGGACAGCACTTTTTTTTATTGGTGGATGAATTTATCCACCAATCAGCAAGGACATCCCAGGTTGTTCACCAAAAATGGGCTGGCATCTAAACTTACATTCTTGCATTTAAAATAAAGATACCAAGAGAATGAAGTAAATGTGATAATAGGAGTAAATTAGAAAGTTGCTTAAAATTTCATGCTGAATCTGAATCAGGAAAGAAAAAAATTGGGTACAGTGTCCCTTTAAAGGGACAGTAGTAAACTTTCATGATTGTGATAGGGCATGCAATTTTAAACAACTTTCCAATTCACTTTTATCATCAAATTTGCTTTATTCTCTTGGGGAATATACAGTGGCACTTGCTCGCATAGGCTGGTGAAGATCTATTATCAGGGAGTACAAACCAATACTGCAGTATTGACTAAATTATATGTGTAAATGCTATTTTTTCATAAGCATTATATGAAATATTGAATACATGCTCCTTTAAATGTACTCTTGTTGAATGAACTTGTGTAACAACTCATTACTAGTGCATGCAAGTTACTACAAAACTCCTTCACTAAAAAAAAACCAGTTACAAAATATAGGTTTTGAACATTTCCCTCAGTAACCTAATAAAATAATTTTGAATAAATCTATAGTTCTCTCACTCCTCCTGTTCCAGGGGTGTAATTAACTTTCACCCAAATTCCATTTGTTAGCCCTTCAGATCCATGAAGTGGACTACTGGAGGAGCTACTGACCTCTCGGATTACAGAACAAATCCATGAGATCACCGATGTCTGAGTCTGCTGGGGACTGAGAGAGGAGGAGTATAGAGGAGAAAGCGGAGGGCGGGAGGGAAGGAGGGAGGTTGCTGTGTGTTCAAAAGTGTGCAGGGAACAGAGGCAGTGAAAGGAGCCAGAGGGACCTGAGGCCGGAGGTCTTCATTAGGAAAGACACGGACCCTTCCTATTGAACTGATAGAAGAACCACTATAAGGTGAGAGCCCTTATTTATTTATTTGCATTTTAATTCAGTTGTCAGAATAAAGTGAGGACCTGTACTAAGCTAGATATGTGTTTTCATTTCATGAGAATTACTGGATTTAAAATAATAAAAGACCTTATACGTGGAATTACATTCTCTTCTGAAAATACCTCATACATGGCATTGCATTCTCTGCAGAAATAGACCTCATACATGGAATGGCATTCTCTGCAGATGTGGGACAGTAAGAAGTGACATAAGACATTCTCCCTGTCATGAGGAAAGCTGCAGCTGTTGCATTCATGCTCACGGCTAATGTTATGAAGCAAAAAGTTAGAATTCTTGGGAACTTGATACCAAAACAGCTAAAACTCTCAGCACATTTATTATTAAATGTAGATGCAGACACTCTTCATTCATCTGTATCTAATGTGTTATTATATGGGTAAATACCCGTCATCCTACAGTGCAATATGATTCATTTGCACTGTAGTTTATGTGTATGATCAGGTTAGTGATATTCATATTTGCATTTTATCACTATATATATATTGCATTTTCCATACTAATGTCTGTTTAATAGGAATTTAAAGGGAGCAATAAGTGAAAAGCACTAAAATTGTGTTTATTAAAGCTTTATGCACTCTACCCCCACAAAGCTGTGCCTTTGTCAATTTAGATGAAAGCTTTTTCTATGCACCAATTTCTTCTGTAAAGTAGGTGTAAACTTTTCCACATCTGATACGTGCGGCACTAATTAAAGGGATACTAACCCCAATTTTTTTCTTTCATGATTCAGATAGAGCATGCAATTTTAAGCAACTTTCTAATTTACTCCTATTATCAATTTTTCTTTGTTCTCATGTTATCTTGGTTTGAAAAAGCAGTAATGAAAGGTTAGGAGCCGGCCCATTTTTAGTTCAGCACCTGGGTAGCACTTGCTTATTGGTTTGCTACATTTAGCCACAAATCAGCATGTGCTACCCAGGTGCTGAACAAAAAATGGGCTTGCTCTAAAGCTTATAGTACTGCTTTTTCCAATCAAGATAGCATGAGAACAAAGAAAAAATGATAATAGAAGTAAATTAGAAAGTTGCTTAAAATCTCATGCTCTATCTGAATCATGAAAGAAAAAAAATTTGGTTCAGTATCCCTTTAATGAAAAACTTGTGTTCAGCATAAAGTGCCTTGTTGGCATCATTTTTAGACACATATCACAATAGAAGAAAGGAAATTAAACCCCAAAAATGTTCTTTTGTGATTCAGAGTTTCCAATTTACTCCTATTATCAAATCTACTTCATTCCCATGATATTCTGTGTTGAAGAGATACTTAGGTAGGCAAATGGAACACTACATGGCAGGAAATAGTGCTGATATCTAGTATTCTTGCAAATGGATAACATTCCTGCAAAACTGTTGCCATATAGTGCTCCAAAAATGGTCCAGCTCCTAAGCTTACATCCCTGCTTTTCAACAAAAGATACCAAAAGAATGAAGACAATTTGATAATAGAAGTACATGAGAAAGTTGTTTTTAAGCTTTATCTGAATAATGAAAGGAAATAAAATTGTGCTTCATATCCCTTTAAATGTAAAAATAGCATAGAAACAGAGAGAGCTTGTGCTCTGTGTTTAACTACTCATCACTAAACAAATTTGTGTCCAGCATCTGTGTAAGTACCCATAATTACTAAAGGTGCACGTTTATTAATGTAAAGCTAATTATCCTTGTAAAGTGCAATGTGTAGATGGTGTTCTCTCTCTCTCTCTCTCTCTCTCTCTCTCTCTCTCACTATTATCCATTAAAGGGATATAAACCATCAAAACAAAAATGTTCTAGTGTGTTAAAGCATTTTATTATGTATACTATCGCTTGCATATAACTATGTGTTTCAATCCTGTAAAGGGATTAAACACATAGTTAAATGCAGCTCCAGAGCAGCAATGCACTACTGAGTGCTAACTGAACTCATCTGGTGAGCCAGTGACAAGAGACAGATGTGTGTAGCTACCAATCACCAGCTAGCTCCCAGTACCAAGACAACGGACATTTGATAATAGAAGTGAATTTAATTGTCTTAAAATTGCATGCTGTATCTGAATCATGGAAGTTTAATGTTGGCTTTTCTATCCCTTTAAACATAAATGTAAATGTTTCCAATGTTTGCTGTCCCTTTAATAAATTCTATAGAATAACTCAGATTATATAGAAGCTGCTCCATCCTTACATAATTAAAGGGACATTAAACCCAAATTTGTCTTTCATGATTTAGAAAGAGCATGCAATTTTAAGCAACTATCTATTTGCATGATATTATCTAATTTGCTTCATTCTCTTGGCTTCCTTGGTTGAAAAGCATATCTAGATAGGCTCAGTAGCTGCTAATTGGTGGCTGCACATAGATGCCTCGTGCTATTGGCTCACCCATGTGCATTGCTATGTCTTCAACAAAGGATATCTGAAGAATGAAACAAATGAAATAATAGAAGTAAATTGGAATGTTGTTTAAAATTGTTCTCTTTCTGAATCATGAAAGACAAAAATGTGGGTTTCATATCCTTTTAAGGCCAGGGTCTCATTATCAGTGAATAGAGGATCCGAATTGTTCTCTTGCAGGATGTTATTTACTTGTATATGTGGCTAACTTGCATAAGAAAGTGTTCCCATAACATACAGATACAGACATACTTGGTATTATTGTAGAGAGCTGCTCCCCCTTGTGATCACACCCCCCTATCTGGGCACACAGAGTTTCTTTTGCATGTTTCTCTGGTTTCCACATTAGGGTTACTTCCTGCGTCTGATGGTTTTTCCTGCGTGTTGTTCTTTTCTATGTTAACTCTATCACAGTGGGGTTCTGATCTGGCCACCGTGTGTGTGCGGTAGAAAGGTTTAATAGATTCATGAGGCCTAGAAAAGGGTTAATATGTTTCATATTGTCTCCTAGCTACAGGGTTAATGTTCTATATCTCATGAGGGTTGGAATGAACCAGAACAAGATCTGTAAAAAGAATTAGTCTGCTCTATTATACTATGGAAATTGTTACCTGTGTAAGTTAGTAAAATAACTAGTCCCAGTTACATCTACATAACAGGAGTTGGTGTCTAAAACTGATTACAAGTATGTAAACTGAGTGTACAAGCTAAGAATTAGGATGGATAAAAGGGACATGGAAATCCAGATATTTCTTTCATGATTCAAACAGAGCATACAGTTTTTAAAACATTTCCAATTTGCTTATTTGATCAAATTTGATCAAATTTGCTTAGTTCTCATGGTATTCTTTGTTGGGTAGCGTGCACACCTCTGGATCAGGGCAGGGAAAAGTGCTGCTATCTAGCGCTCTTCTAAATGTATAACATTCTTCCAAAACCACTGAAATATAGTGCTGCAGAAACGTGCAAGCTCCTGAGCTTACCACCCTGATGTTCAACAAAGTATGCAAAGAGAACAAAGACAATTTGATAAAATAACTAAATTAGAAAGTTTTTTTTTAAATGACATGTTCTATAGGAATCATGAAAGAAAAAAATAAATGGGTTTCATGTCCCTTTGTCTTGGAAGACATGCAAAGAAGTAAAAGTTTAACTCTTTCTATGGGAACATAGGCTTTGAAGTCTTGTGCACAGATATAATTCAATATGTTCTTATGGAAAGGAGCTATTTCAAGGATATTTTATTGCATGTTCTGTCTGAATCATTAAAGGGACAGTCTACACCAAAATTGTTATTGTTTAAAAAGATAGGTAACGCCTTTACTACCCATTCCCAAGCTTTGCACAACCAACATTGTTAGATTAATATACTTTATAACATTTACTGTAGACACTATAGACAGCCTCTTATCACATGTTTTTATATTTGCTTTTCTCAACAGGAGACTGCTAGTTCATGTGAGCCATATAGATAACATTGTGCTCACGCCCGTGGAGTTGTGCAGGAGACAGCACTAATTGGCTAAAATGCAAGTCAGATAATAAATTAAAAAAATGTGATCAGGGGACTGTAAAATGAGGCTTAGCTACAAAGGTAAAAAGTATATTAATATAACTGTGTTGGTTATTCAAAACTAGGGAATGGGTAATAAAGGGATTATATATCTTTTTAAACAATAAAAATTTGTTGACTGTGAGTTGACTGTCCCTTTAAAGTTTAAGTTTAACTTCTATGCCCTTTTAATGTAATATTGAAGATGTTTTATTAGCAAAAATGAACTAGTGGTGTTAAACACCTTTTATACAATAATGTAATGAAACACCTTTGCAATATATTTTCATTATTTATTTTGCCCCTTTTTACTTTAATTTAACTCTAAATTTCTAATGCTTAGAACTTGGAATGTACCCTGCTGACTTCTCAAGGCCAACTCCGCTACTTATCTGTCCCTAATTGGCTTTATCAGATAACAACTGCAAAACGATGCATTTCATACAAAATTTATGACACCGGCTATCCTTGTTGTCTGTAGACTAAAGCCCAGATTGGCTCTTCCAAATAAGGCAAATGGTGGGTGGGGTTTGATATTAATAATAATTGCTGTAAAAGGGATGTTAATTTGCTTTAAAAACATTAAAAATTGACTGATATGTTACTCAGCAACACAACAGAAATGTTTTCTAATTACAAGGTGTTTACTGTCCCTTTAAAAACTGGTATTAACTGTTTGAAATAAGTGGGTTAAAATGTTCGATTATTGAGATGTTGCTGTAGAAATAATTTGCATAGAAGCTTTGCTGAATTCCTCAAATATTAGAATTTTCCTGAGTGAGATGAGGGGTTAGACCTGTTGCCTTTATAATGCCACTGTAATGAAGCAAAAAGTCTTCTTCATTCTCTTGTAATCCTTTGTTGAAAGAGCAGTAATGCACTACTGGCAGATAGCTGAAAGCCAATGGCATATATTTGCAGCCACCAATCAACAGCTTTTGAGCCTACCTAGATATACTTTTCAATGTAGGATACAAAGAGAAAGAAACTATTTAGATAATAGAAATAAATTGAAATGCTATTTAAAATTGTAAGCTCTTTCTGCTCGTGAACTAAAAAAAATGGGTTTTCTATCCCTTTAAAGTCAACTCCATAGCATTAATGCCCTACTGGGACCTAGCTTATTATATTATTAGGTTACTCAAAGACAAAAGGCATATGTGCATAGCCACCAATCACTAGCGATCTTCCAGTGGTGCATTGTTGCTCCTGAGCCTATCTAGGTATGCCTTTCAACAAAGGATACCAAGGAAATGAAGTACATTTAATGCAAGTGCATAATAGAAACACAAAACAACCTACATATATATAGCACATTAAAGAGACAACGTTATGGGGGAGGACTTCCTGCTGGAGGCGGAGCACACAGGTATCACAGGTGTTAGCTCCCGCTCCAGGTGCACGCTGCCTGGAGAATAACTACCTGCCAGCCGTTTGCCGAATTTTCCTTGGCCGTGGAAACTTTATCCGGCCCGGATTTGGGATCCTCGGATCCTTGCAACAGAAGTCCCCCAAAGCAGCTTGGTCTGTGCTTGTTGGCTGAAGCACAAGTTTTATTGTACAGAGACGGTGGGGCAATACAAGTACCTATCCTTTATACACAGCCTGAACTTACGGTCAAGACGCATCACATATGCTAAATCAACAGGCCAAGCAAGCTCACGGTGGCACTGCTGTGTATGTGGGAAACCCCTCTGCCCTGTGGCTGGATTTACAAGACCTGACATCAGCTTAACCCAGACTCAACCCTGACTTAACCCAGGCTTAAAAGCAGGACATATATTTTCTATCTTCACTGCAGAGACTACTACTTACCCCCCGCTGGAGGTCCGGTGCGCCGGTGTCCCGCGGTTGGTCCTGAGGAGAGGGGCTGCAGCCGCACTTGAGCGCAAGGCGTGGTGGAATCTGAGAGCGCTGCCGGGACTACAACGGCAGCGGATGAGTTCTCTCCCCTTTCCTGGGGATCTTCCTGCAGCTCATTTCCGGAGCAGAGCGGTCAGCGGACAGAGCACCCCATACGCTGCTCCCCGGTGTAGCAGTGTGTGTTGGGCGCAAAAAGGTGGCTGCAGAACGCAGGTGTGCCCTCCCGCTCGGAAGCTTCAGCCCTACCTGGGTAATTACGGTGATCCGGATATCATACATCCCTAGAACTTCATCGAAAGCGGCTGGACTACACAGAACCTGGGTGAGGACAGATCGGTGCTGGTGAGATACAAAACTCAGTTTCTTAAGGCTAATATGCGCCCATAAAATACATCGGCATCCTTGCTGATATGATATGCCCTAACATACTGTTACACACCTCTCCTTGCATTCAAGATTATATCTGACTGTAATCCACAAACCTTGTTTCAGATGGGTGTAAACATCAAATAACCCGGTCTAGTTGGTGCCCGCACTTAGACTTTCCTGAGTTAAATATAATCAGGGAGATACGAGACTGGACTGGAAAGAATCATCTGAATAAATATATTGTGAAATGTAATATAGAGTGTACTACTTGGTACAATTATACCACAGTATTATAGTTGACACTCTATAAAAATATCTTTTGTTTTGATTCACATTTTCAGGTACCAAAGTGTTTTTTGCCTTAAACTGGTTAGGATAACGAAACTTAAACCTATTTAGTCAGTGGTTCCTTTTTTTTTCTTTTTTTTATTTTCTCTGTGGTACAATATATACAAACTCCTGTAAGTAGATGTACTGAACCAGAATATAGATACATAAGAGAGACACACAGGTGAAACACCTTAATAAGCCCTATAAGAGAGTTTAATTACAATCTATTTAGCCGGTCTCCCCTGTGTGTTTACTGAATATTTATAGCTATATGTAGCTGTACAAACTTTTTGAGGCAGATAATATGCTCTCTATATAAGATAGGCACTTTGATATGCTAGTAGTAAAAGCAGTATAGGATAGTCTAATTACATTCTGTCCAGGCAGGGTTCTCCTTGACATAATGCATAAGCAAGTCGTGACTGTATATATATAATAATGAGGTAAAATGCTTAGGACAATTTAAGTATTATCGGTTCAATCTGTGTTTTTGTTACAGTTTATACATGCCACTGTGCCTAATTGTAAAGCTTTGAAGCCAGACAATACTCCCTTTACTTAAAGAAAAGTTTATATTGTCCACAATTATATTGCTTAGATTATATTGAATTACACTGTCTATAATATCCTTATGACCTGAGTGAGGGTCCTAGAATAATTTTTTTTTATTTTTTTTATTTAGTCAAGTGTTATCTACAAATAAACCTAATAAGCTTGCAGTATTTTAGGAAGTTCACAGACCCCTGTAGTATAAATTAAACTATACGCTTTACAAATCACGATTTGATTCACAGAAAATTTCCCCTTTTTTTTTTTTTCTCACCGATTAGACACTTGCACAGAAATTTCTTAAAGGGAATAACACGATAGTATAACAAGGGTTAAGACAGAAGTATCTTAAAGACAGGTTCTGAGATCCCTTGCATCTGCGTCTCTTCACACATACTGTTAAGTTTAATAAATAAATGCACCATAAATTTACCTGAGACGTTAGATTAGAATATATACGGTCATAGGGTGAGTTTGTAGTACACAATATAAAAGCTTGGAAAATATAAATTAAGCAGGGTAAGACCCTAATTGTTATATATATAAAAAGTTGATCATTGATTATTTGTTAGACGATATAGGTTAGGGCAAACAAGGGTTAAATACACTTTTTTGGATAAGACTCCCCCATCTCCCCCATCTTTTCCCCTTTTTTTTTTTTTTCTCTCACTTCTTTTTTTCTCTCTCTCTTTCTCATAAATTTAATTATTAGTTGTAAGCTGTAGTCTATGGATAGATACATGCACCAAAAGAGTTCTCCCTCCAATATGCCGCCTAAATCTAAAGATAAGAAAGGGGGCAGCAGGACGCTGGATGCTAGCATTGATACTCCATTAGATAAAAGCTTATCGTCCTTAATGTCCAGTAATATGGCAGAGTTTGCCACCGAGGTGGCAAAAATTCTAACTCCTCAATTCGAATCTGTAAAATTAGAAATCAGATCCGAAATTTCAAATCTTACTGCAGAAGTTAGACAATTCTCCGCAAGGATGGAGGAAGCAGAAAATCGGATCTCGGATTCAGAGGATAGATTTAATGTACAGGAGCCTATTACTGAGGCGCATAGAAAAAGTATTGCAGCATTACAAGCAAAGATTGAGGATCTTGAAGATCGCTCAAGACGAAATAACCTGAAAGTGATAGGCCTCCCAGAAACGTCAGAGTTTCAAGATCTGATGGCCTTTGTGTCTATTACGCTTCCTCAGGCCCTGCAGATTCCGGCTCCTGCTGTCCCCTTCCAGATAGAGAGGGTGCACAGGATAGGGCCACGTAGAGAAGACAATGTGAGCAATAGACCCAGACCAGTTATATTTAAATTTCTTAATTTCCAGGACAAGATGCTATATCTACAATATTATCGAAAATGTAACCCCTTAGTGTTTCGCTCTCACAGACTACTGATCTTCCAGGATTTTTCATCAGAAACTCTGGCTAAAAGAAGAGACATGTCTTTCTTTTATGGCAGATTACAGAAGGGAAATTTTAATATCAGATTAATGTATCCTGCGAGATTAGTGGTACTGAGAGAGGGTAAATACTTCACATTGAATAATGTCATGGAAGCAGAGACTTTCTGCAGAGAGGAGGGGGTCCCATAAAGTAGCTAGTAAAGCAACTTCTGGCCTACATTTTTCTCTGCTGTTGTTTATGTTTGGTCTACTATGTATCTGTTTATTGTATCTGCTTTATTGTGAGAAAGTCGATGAGTTATTTCCTTGTTTTTTTTTTTTTTTTTTTCTTTCTTTCTTTCTTTTCTCTCCCTCTTCCTCCTACCGACCTGTTCACCCGGGTGTGCTTTGCCTACTCTTTCTTGATATACCCTTAAAATATTATGGAAGATAAATTAAATCTTCTGTCTTGGAATGTGGGGGGTGTAACCTCCCCCATGAAACGTAAATCTATAATTAAACATCTGGGCAGATCCCGACCGGATATAGTGCTGCTGCAGGAATTACACCTCAAACCCCAAGAATTTCCCAAACTTAAATCCAAATGGGTAGGGGAGGTGGTGGCAGCGCCCGCTACATCCAGAAAAAGAGGGGTGGCCATATTAATTAACAAAAACTTGAATTACCAGGTGCATAATGTGGAGGCAGACCCGGAAGGGAGGTTTTTAATATTGGAAATCGAAATTAAGAAAATACGCTATGTAATATGCAATATCTACGGTCCGAACCAAATAGACTATAACTTCTGGGCTATGCTAACATGTACACTACACAAATTTATAGGTAATAATTTAATCATCGCGGGTGATCTTAATCTGATTTCAGACACCGTATTGGATAATCTGAAAAAAAGATCACTGCGGGCGAGATGCAGAAAGGTTCGTATTTTCCATAAATTTTGTTCACAACTAGGCCTAGTCGATATCTGGCGTTCTCAGAATCCAGATAGTCGCACATTTACATGCATGTCTCATGCGCAACAGACGTTGTCCAGAATAGATTATTTTTTGATTTCAGACTCTCTCCTTGGTTGGAACTGGACCTCTCAAATTGAAGATATTATACTATCGGATCACGCGATTATCTCATTGTCATGTAATATGGCTTTAAGAAATATAAGTGGTATCCTCTTTCCCTTCCCCAAATTTTTAAATAATAATGTAAGCTTTCAGAATTGGTTAAAATCTAGGTGGGACGAATACTCAAAAAACAACAGGAACTATTTTGACAAGATTGAGGTATTTTGGGAAGCCTCTAAGGCTGTCTTGCGGGGGGAAATAAAAGCATATATGATCTCTTTGAAAAAGAAATATACTCAGGTAGATAGACAGATGACTAATCAAATTAAAAATGCATATAGAAGATATATTAGTAATCCCATGAAACAACATTGGGAGACATATGTAAACGCCAAGACAGTGCGTGATATCCATATAAAACCAAATAGTGTTCAGGAGGATATTAGAGTGAAAGCATTGTATGGCGGTCATAAAGGAAGATCCGCAAAATTTGTGGCCAGATTGGTCAAACCTGCTCTAAGGCAAGCCATTCCAGCAATTAAACTGGGCACTGCACGTTATACGAAACACCCTGATATTGAAAGGGTATTTGTGGAATATTTCCAAGAGGTATTCAAATCCGAGACCCCAAATCCAAGTAAGAAAGCAGATTTTTGGCAGAGGATAAAGGTTCCACAACTTTCAGGAGATATGAGAAACTCTCTGAATGTTAATATATCTGAGGAGGAGATAACAACTGCAATTAAACAGGCCAAACCAAATAAAGCCGCCGGACCCGATTCGTTCCCTATCGAATTTTACAGAATTTTAGAACCACAGATGGTACCGGTATTAGAAAAGCTATTCAATCACTATTTTTCAGAAAACTCAAGTTGCTCCCAGTACTACGCAGCCGCAAATATTTCACTAATTTTGAAAAAGGGCAAAGACCCTGAGATACCCAATTCGTATCGGCCCATATCTGTCCTAAATACGGACTATAAGATTTTGGCTTCTATTCTTGCCAACCGGCTGAAACCATGCATTGGGAGTATAATACATGGAGACCAATCAGGTTTCATGCCTGGACGAAATCCTGTTAAAAATATGCGCAAATTACTAATATTAATCGAATCGTACTGGAATGGACAGGCGTCTCCCAATCAACATAAGAACATAGATAAAGCAATTCTAACGGTAGATGCAGAGAAAGCATTCGACCGTGTTGATTGGGATCACTTGTTATATTCCCTGGAGCAATTTGGTGTATCTGGAAAATTTATTGAATATATCAGATTAATCTATAGTGCTCCAACATCTGCACTAATTATTAATAATGTTTTATCTCAACGTCTGACTTTACACAGAGGGACTAGACAGGGGTGTCCCCTCTCCCCTCTCTTATTTAACATCAGTTTAGAACCCTTGGCTATATTACTGCGGCAAGAGTTAGAGGGGATTCCATTGGCAGGGAAGAAACACGTTTTGCTTCTGTACGCAGATGATCTGCTCTTATTCTTATCTAATTTGAATATAGAGCTGCCAGCTTTACAGAGTATCGTCGCGGATTTCGGAGAGATATCGGGGTATAAGATAAATACCTCAAAATCAGAGCTATTGTGGATACATAAAGAGCCCTCATCCTGTATAGACCATCCATTCTTGGAAGTTCCACAAATCTCATACTTAGGTTTGAAATTATCTCGTAATCCAGCGGAATGGTATAAGGCAAATTTTACGGACTGCCTGGAACAATGTGGTAAAAAATTAGATGAGTGGGCTGGATTGCCCATATCACTTTCGGCTCGAGTGATGCTGATCAAATCAGTTATTTTCCCTAAATTTCTATATGTCTTACAAAACATACCGCTTTTTTTGCATAAAAAAGATGTTATGAAGTATAATAAAGCATGCGCGCGGTTTTTATGGAAAGGCTCTAAACCCAGAATTGCATGCCATCGACTTATGAATAACAAACTCGCAGCGGGGCTGGCTCTTCCCAACATCCAGGCCTACAATTTGGCGTGTATCGCCAGGATCGCAATAGACTGGATATCAGAAAAGGAGCAAATCTCCTCCTTTTCCGGGGAATCAGAATTGGTCGCCCCATTCGACTTGAAGGCTCTACTCCATTGCCCTCTAACCGCGCTACCATCCAATATTTTTTATCAATCTATGCTTAAGAACATCATAGTCGCATGGCAAAAACTATGCAGTACCCTAGAATGTCCCGTGAATGTCTCAAACTATTTACCTATCTGTGGTAACCCCAACTTTATACCCGGGCTGTCTAACCATATCTTTAAAGAATGGGCGGCAAAGGGTTTGAAATTTGTAGGGCAGATCCGGGGAAATATGGGTCTACCAGTAACATTTGCAGAACTGGTACAGAAATTCAATCTGGGAACACATGAGTTCTACGCCTACTTGCAAATCAGACACTATCTTCTAGAGTTACTTTATAGTTTCGGAAATAATTGGTTCTTAGGGGATATCCAGACTAGGGTGAATTTATATACAGCCGGCATATTTGCAATATCTTCATTATATTCACTTATAATCCAAAAACCTTCTAATATGCAGGTTACTGACATGACAATGAAATGGTCGCCTTATTTTCTGGATATAGACGAACAGACGGTTATCAGTAGCTTTAAGATAATACAACAAAGCTGGGTCCCAACTTCATGGAGAGAGTCTCAAATCAAAATAGGCCTACAGAGGTATTATACACCAAATCTGTTATCCAAATGGTATAAGACTAGCTTTTTATGCTCCAGGTGCTCCGCAGTAGAAGCGGACTTGTTCCATTGTTTGTGGGCTTGTCCTAAAATTATCCAATATTGGATGAAGATAAACTACTGGATGAATACAACCCTACATTTAGACCATCATTTAAAGCCTATTGATATTTTTTTTCTAGTGTATTTCCAAGGTACACTGAAAAATTTTAGTCTTATCAATACAATTATATTAACGGGTCGTATTCTTATTTTTAAATTATGGAAGGCGCGAGATGCACCCCAAATAGCGCACTTCAAAAAAGCTCTATTAAACCAACTCACTGTAGAGCAATTTAATATCCCTTATCCTCAAGAAGAACACTTATCCATTTTTTTCCGGAAATGGGAATCTTTTATCACATCCTTGCCGTTGACATGTCAAAGAAAGGTGATAAAACCATTCCGTAACTCTGCGTTTATAACGACAAATATATACGCAGGGCACTTCCCTCGAGAGTGGGGAGAGGGTTAGATATTAAGGGGGCGGATGGGCGCACGGATGAATAGGTCGGTGATGGATGGAGGACGGGGGTTCCCCCCCCCCTTTTTTTTTTTTGTTTTTTTGTTTGTTTGTTTTGTTGTTTTTTTCCTTTCTTTTTCTCTCTCATCGAGAACTGAAATACGCACTGTAAAAACTGCAAACCTTGATATGTAATGCTAGATTTTATTGTTTTAAATGTGAAATTTATCTTTCTTTTTGTGAGTATGTAACTTTCTTTATATTCAATAAAAATAATTTGAAAAAAAAAAAAAACACAAAACAACAACTCTTATTCTTAGTCTGTATTTTAACTGAGCAGCAGATTTTTTTCTGACAAATTTCAACATTGACTTCAATTTGCCTCCCCCATGTATCATGTGACAGCTACAGTCAATCACATACTTGTACCTATGCACTGTGAACTCTTGCACGTGCACAGTAGGAGTTGGCACCTAAGAAATGGTATGCTCTATATGAATCATGAAAATTCCATTTTGACTAGAGTGTCCCTTTAATTTTGACTTGTATGTTCCTTTGTGTGCAATTTTGTCACTAAACACCTCTTGCTTTTGTGTTAAAACTGTACTGTGTCCCACACTTTCTAGAGGCCAAAAAGCTAAATCTGTAACCTAGGTTTAGAAAATGCTGCTTTTTGCTTAAAGTGAATGTAAATTTTGATGCTAAAGTGCCCGTTTTTTAAAAATTTGATTAAAAACAGGGGCACTTTAATTCATCAAAATTTACATTTCACTCCTGTTGTGAAAAAAAACTTACCTTTTAATCTTGACAGCCGCTCCAGCTTCCTCCGCCCGTCGCAAAGCCTCTTCCTGGGTCTAAAATGAGGAATCCGGCTTCCTCCAATCACGGCTTCGAATCAGACACTGATTCCCCCGAGGGGGAAGCCGTGATTGGAGGATGACCGATCCATCATTTCTGACGTCAGAAATGGCTTTACGACGACCGGGGAAAGCTGAAGCGGCTGTCAAGATTAAAAGGTAAGTATTTTTTCACAACGAGTAAAATGTAAATTTTGATTAATTAAAGTGCCCCTGTTTTTAATCGAATTTTAAAACCGGGCACTTTAGCATTAAAATTTACATTCACTTTAAAGGGACAGTCTAGTCAAAATTAAGATTCAGATAGGGCATGCGATTTGAAACTTTCAAATTTACTCTTATCATCAAATTTGCTTTGTTCTCTTGATATTCTTTGTTGAAAGCTAAACCTAGGTAGGCTCATATGCTAATTTTTGAACCCTTGAAGGCCGTGTCTCATCTCAGTGCATTTTGACATTTTTTAAACTAGACAGTGCTAGTTCATGTGTGCCATATCAATAACATTGTGCTCACTCCCATGGAGTAATTTATGAGTCAGCACTGATTGGCTAAAATGCAAGTCCATCAAAAGAACTGAGATTAGATACAAGGTAAACACAGAAGTAAAAAGGGTATCAATATAACCTTGTTGGTTTTGCAAAACTGGGAAATGGGTAATTAAGGGATTATTCGTCCCTTTTTTAACCAGCTATTTTTTATTCAGCATAGGGAGGCGTGGGACAAACACACATTTTACTCAAAAGAGTGTTTAAAGGAACATTTAAGTCAAAATTAGACTTTTTTAGGATTCAGAAAGAGCATGCAAATGTAAACAAACATATAATAGATGAGGATTGTTAAAGGGACATGAACCCCAATTTTTTTTTTCTTTGATGATTCAGATAGAGCACACCATTTTAAGCAACTTTTCAAATTACTTCTAATCTCAAATTTGCTTTATTTTCTTGGTATCCTTTGTTGAAGTAGCTGTAATGCACTACTTGGAGCTAGCTGAGCATATCTGGTGAGTCAATGGCAACAGGCATATATGTACAGGCACCAATCAGCAGCTAGCTAATGATCTTCATTCTCTTGGTATTCTTTGCTGATGATTAAAGGAACAGTTCACCCAAAAATCTTCTCCCCTTTAAATTATTCCCAATGATCCTTTTTACCTGCTAGAGTGTATTAAATTGTTTACAAGTAGCTCCTTTACTCCTATTTCAGCATTTGAAATAGCTGATTTAGCCTGTGGTATAGCCACCCATACTGAAAGTTTTGATACTGGAGTATACGCTATTGACAAGCCTAAGTAAACACAGCCAGCAGAAGCGATTACACTCTCAGTGGGGGGCAGGATAGTTAAGTAATAAAATGATAATTGTCCATTGTTCTCTCTAAGTATTGAGCTTTGGTGTTGCAGACAACTATAAGATAAGGAAGCAAGTGTGTGTACACAAAGTGATAACATAATGAGATATGATATTACATGAAACTCAACCCATTGTAATAGGCTGTGGTTTAAAAGTACAAAACCAGCTACTTCATATACAAAAATAAACCTGAAAATGCAATCTCTCAAATATTTTATACTCTGCAACTGGTATAGCAAGTTTTTGAAAATACATTAATGGAAAAACAATTTTACATTGTACTGTCTCTTTAAGCCTAGGTAGGTTCAAGAGTAGCAATGCACTACTAGAAGATAGCTGCTGATTGGAGGCTGCACAAATATCCCTCTTGTCACTGGTTTACCTGATGTGTTTAGCTAGCTCCCAGTAGTACATTCAGTACATACATGCTCCTTCAACAAAGGATACCATGAGAAATTAGAAGCAAAGTAAGTAAGAGAAGTAAATAGAAGTAAATTTGAAAGTTGTTTAAAGTTGTATTTTCTGTCTGATTAATGAATGAAAAAAGTGGGTTTCATGTCCCTTTAAGTACTAATTCTACGTGTGAGACAGAGGTTACCTGATAATAAGTAACTTCACGTTGTAACAAAACAGCAGCTCACCAAGGGAATTTAAGATGCCCATGTAGACCTGGGGCTACATTTAGACACCAATCAGCAAGCGCTTCCTAGGTGCTGAACCAAAAATAGTCTGGCTCCTAAGCTTACATTCTTGCTTTTTCAAATAAAGATACCTAGGGAACGAAGAAAAATGAATCATAGGAGTAAATTAGAAAGTTGCTTAAAATTGTATGCTCTATCTGAATCATAAAAGTTTAATTTTAACTTAAAGGGATAGAAAAGTCAAAATTAAACTTGCATGATTCAGATATAGAATGTTATTTTAAGACACTTTTAAATTCACTTCTTTTTTCAAATGTGCTTTATTCTCTTAGTATCCCTTGTTAAAAAATGAATACGCACATATCATACACTAGTGGGAGCTGCTGCTAATTGGTGCCTGCACACATTTGTCTCTTGTGATTGGCTAAATAGATATTTTCAGCTTCCTGTCAGTAGCGCAATGCTGTCCCTTCAGAATGAAGAAAATGTGATAATAGAATTAAATTGGAAAGTTGTTTAAAATTGTATGTTCTATCTGAATCATAAAAGAAATTTTTGGTATTTACTATTCCTTTATTTCTTTTTATGCATGAATAAGGGCAAACGAGCCCAAAATGTCTCAGTTATTTTATGCCTGTTGACTAATAAAGATGGAATTTTATTAAGAGGTGCTGTGGATGTAAATATGATAAGTAACTAACTAATTAAATGTTTTAATAACTAATTAGATAAAGGATCTGGCTAACAAATATAACTGGTGCTTGCTACCATAACACACTTCTTCTAGGAATGACTATAGCTATTTTTCAAGTGCATTTGTTTTGGGAACTTGATATCTTAAGATAACATCTTTGAGTAATGGCATCTGGCCAGCTATTACATGGACATGTTACCCACAGTCCTCTGCGGTTTAGTTCATGTGCAAATATGGGCTACAGATGTGTTTGTGAGTGTGTGTGGGAAGGCCATATTAAGATCACAGATAGGGTTTTGCTGTAGAGCTTGGGCTCATTACACAGACACTAAACGGCACCTAGAAAAACAGATTACTTTCCTTCTCTCTTTCTTCATTTACAACTTTATATTTCTACTCTTTTGTTAAAGGAACATAATACAATAATAACATGTTCTAAACCTCATTTAAAGGGACATGAAACCCAATTTTTTTCTTTCGGGATTTAGAAAGAGCATGTAATTTTAAACAACTTTCTAATTTACTTCTATTATCTCATTTGCTTCATTCTCTTGATATCACTTGCTGAAAAGCATATCTAGATATGCTCAGTAGCTGCTGATTGGTTGCTGCACATAGAGGCCTTGTGTGATTGGCTCACACATGTGCATTGCTATTTCTTTAACAAAGGATATCTAAAGAATTGAGCAAATTAGATAATAGAAGTAAATTGGAAAGTTGTTTAAAATTACATGCCCTATCTGAATCATGAAAGTTTAATTTTGACTAGACTGCCCCTTTAATTATTGCACAAATGCTTAACCCTTGCAAAGGCACTGGGTTTGTGAACCAATCAGAAGTAGCATACGCATGTATTTTCAAATCACTGGCCAGCTCCACTTTATGACTAGCTTGGGAATGCACGTGGTGCATGAGTACAATAATAAAATGGTTTCCAATTTTATATATCCCTCTTCTTCCTGGTCTTTTCTTTCACACGCCTATTTGGTTCAAGTCAAAATTACATTTTCATGATTCAGATAGAGCAGCAATTTTAAACAACTCTCCCATTTATTTCCATTAACAAATCGTGCACAGTCTTTTTATATTTACACTTTGTGAGTCACCAGCTCCTACTGAGCATGTGCAAGAAATCACAGAATATATACGTATATGCATTTGTGATTGGCTGACGGCTGTCACATGATACAAGAGGAGTGGAAATAGACATAACTGAAATTTGTCAGAAAAAAATCTACTACTCATTTGAAGTTCAAAATATAGGGCTAAATGGCCCCCTGATCCCCCTGTTTCCGCTCGAGCCTTCAGGCTCGCCAAAAACAGCAGTTAAGAAGACCTTAAGACCCCTGCTCCTTAACTGGTCTGCCACCTCTGAGCGGCGGACAGCAATCAACCCGATCAGATACGATCGGGTTGATTGACACCCCCTGCTAGCGGCCGATTGGTTGCAAATCTGCAGAGGGTGGCATTGAACAAGCAGTTCACCAGAACTGCTTGTGCAATGTTAGCGTATCATGTCCGCCAGACATTGATAAATCGGCCCCTAAGTTCTATTGCGTTGTCTTTTTATCATGCATTTGTTAATTTTACAAATGTTACTTTATTTACTGGCCCTTTAAGTTTTCTTTTTTTCTTTCTGCCTATTGTTTTCCCTATCTTCTTCGACATTCTCTATTTTCTGCCTGTTACGTTTCTCATTCTCTCATCCATTTGCCACACCCATGATATGTTTTCTCCTTATTTCTTATTTTGTCTTTCCATTCTGCTTTTAATCTTGCCTGTGTATAGTGACATAGAAAGGTTTTCCAAAACTTCATGCAAATATGTCAGAAAAAGGAAAAGAAAAATCTCTTAAAGGGACAATACAAAAAAATTGTAATTGACTATAAATAGTTTACAAATAATAATAATAATAATAAAAAAAAACAAAAAAACATTACAGTGTCAGCAAACCTGTTTCTTGCAGATATAAAAAGTACACAGTTGTGCTCATAAGTTTACATACCCTGGCAGAATTTATGATTTCCTGGCCATTTTTCAGAGAATATGAATGATAACACAAAAACTTTTCTTTCACTCATGGTTAGTGTTTGGCTGAAGCCATTTATTATCAATAACTGTTTACTCTTTTTAAATCATAATGACAACAGAAACTACCCAAATGACCCTGATCAAAAGTTTACATACCCTGGTGATTTTGGCCTGATAACATGCACACAAGTTGACACAAAGGGGTTTGAATGGCTATTAAAGGTAACCATCCTCATCTGTGATCGGTTTTCTTGTAATTAGTGTGTGTGTATAAAAGGTCAATGAGTTTCTGGACTCCTGACAGACCCTTGCATCTTTTATCCAGTGCTGCATTGACGATTCTGGATTATGAGTCATGGGGAAAGCAAAAGAATTGTCAAAGGATCTGCGGGAAAAGGTAGTTTAACTGTATAAAACAGGAAAGGGATATTGAGAATGCAAATCAGCAGTGTCCAAACTCTAATAAAGAAGTAGAAAATGAGAGATTCTGTTGAAACCAAACCACCGTCAGGTAGACCAACTAAAATTTCAGCCACAACTGCCAGGAAAATTGTTCGGGAGGCAAAGACAAACCCACAAATAACTTCAGGTGAAATACAGGACATGTGGTGTGGCTGTTTCAAGATGCACAATAAGGAGGCACTTGAAGAAAGATGGGCTGCATGGTCGAGTCGCCAGAAGAAAGCCATTACTACGCAAATGCCACAAAGTCTCCCACTTACAATACGCCAAACAGCACAGAGACAAGCCTCAAACCTTCTGGCACAAAGTCATTTGGAGTGATGAGACCAAAATTGAGCTTTTTGGCCACAACCATAAACGCTACATTTGGAGAGGAGTCAACAAGGCCTATGATGAAAGGTACACCATTCCTACTGTGAAACACAGAGGTGGATCGCTGATGTTTTGGAGATGTGTGAGCTACAAAGGCACAGGAAATTTGGTCAGAACTGATGGCAAGATGAATGCAGTATGTTATCAAACAGAACGCCTTATTTTCCACTTCTTGATTAGAGTTTGAACACAGCTGATTTGCATTCTCAATTCCTTGGATATCTTTTTATATCCCTTTCCTCTTTTATACAGTTCAACTGCCTTTTTCCCACAGATCCTTTGACAATTCTTTTTCTTTCCCCATGACTCAGAATCCAGAAATGGATGAAAGATGCAAGGGTCTGTCAGGAGTCCAGAAACTCATTGACCTTTTATACACACACACTAATTACAAGCAGACAGATCACAGGTGAGGATGGTTACCTTTAATAGCCATTCAAACCCCTTTGTGTCAACTTGTGTGCATGTTATCAGGCCAAAATCACCAGGGTATGTAAACTTTTGATCAGGGTCATTTGGGTAGTTTCTGTTGTCATTATGATTTAAAAAGAGTAAACAGTTGATTGACAATAAATGGCTTCAGCCAAACACTAACCATGAGTGAAAGAAAAGTTTTTGTGTTATCATTCATATTCTCTGACAAATGGCCAAGAAATCATAAATTTTGCCAGGGTATGTAAACTTATGAGCACAACTGTGCATGTTTGATTGGGAAACATGGTGAGTACTCCACTATCACTGCAAACTGCATTTATATTGCATAATGTGTTAAAATAGTTTGATGGTGCTGCACAACCCTTGTATGCTGATCCTCTTTTTTGGTCATATAAATTAAGTTTATCACATATTTACAGAGATGTTCATGTGTGAAAAGAAAATGCTCTTATGTTTTACACTAGGGGGTTTGACAGCCCAAAAATTTAGGAATCAGACATTTTTGGCCATCATGATGATATAGATAAGAAGAATTGCTCAACCAACAATAAACAATAGCTCAATAGCTTGTTCTTTGGCAAATTGTCACCCGGCAACAGCTTTTTTTTCCCAATTGTGATTTCACAGAGGAACATGGCAACCCCCGACTATCGTTTTGGCCTTCTATGGGCCTCATCAGTGAGGTGCAGCCATATCCCTATAGGCACATTGGACAGGGATTCCATGTCTGGTTCCCCCCACCACCATTAGGAAGACCCACAATTCACACACACACACACATATATATATATATATATATATATATATATATATATATATATATATATATATATAAAAATACATCATAATGTAAGAAATATATATTTATATTATAGTATATTAATTGCTAAATTTGTATGTATACACATATAAAATACATACATATATACACACACATGATATAATAACATAATAAAAAGTGGATTTATATTTCACACCTGCAATGCCTAGAAAGTATCCAGCATTACCAAGTGAAATGTTAGGTACGGCTGGTGGTGGCCAGCAAGGGGAAGTGTGTGTGTTGGGATCTAATTCAAGGTACCAGTAAGGAACCAGTGGCATACCAAGAGAACAAAGAAAAATTGATAATTAGGAGTAAATTAGAAAGTTGCTTAAAATTGTATGCTCTATCTAAATCATGAAAGTTTAATTTTGACTGGACTATCCCTTTAATGTCCCTTTAAACACATAGTTAAAGTCAGCTCCAAAGCAACAATGCATTACTGGGACCTAGGTGAATACATGAGGTGAGCCAATGACAAGAGGAATATGTATGTAGTCACCAATCATCAGCTATCTCCCAGTAGTGTGTTGCTGCTCCTTAACCTACCTAGGTATGTTTTTCAACAACGTTTTCTAAAAGAACAAAATAAATTTCAATGACCAATGTACATTAAAAAGTCTTTTAAAATTGCATGCTCTGGCTGAATTATGAAAGTTTCAATTTGATTTTCATGTCCCTTTAAGCAGATGGTTTTCCAGCCTAAAACCTTGGGAGGACAATATGGATCTCTAGTGTTTTTTATGTGTCCCTCACTTACCCACATTATATAATCTTTGAGACTATGAACCACTGATGAATCTATCAGCACTTTCTGTGGTAGAGCGGGTCATCCAAAACTACTTGCAGCACATTGTTGCAAGACTTTGTTGCAGCTGGCTGTGATTTAAAACAGATTGTGAATCCACCCATTTGACTTATTTGCCAGTACTCATAATCACAATAATTTATTAATTAGTTGGGGGCGGAGCTAACCGCTGAACATTGCGGCCGCATGAGTATAGAGCTCCGTATACTTGCTATTGCAAACTATTACTTAATGCAGCTTTTTCCCTAAAACTAAACATTCCAGAATCACCTATCAAGGCAGGAGACTATTCCTATAGAATCTGAGAAGAATTGAGCCAGCATATCTATTCTGACTGCGTGAAGCAGCGATAGATCCTATTCTTGACTGAAGACTGAAACGCACTACGGCTGCTGAGCATCTAGAGGCCCGGATCACCACTCTGCCCACACCTTCTGCCTGGCTTTGGAGGGCCGAGGCTCCACTCTGAAGCTACCAGCAATATTTCCTCCCTGACGGTGTGGCCTGACACAGAATTTGGAGATCTGACGGCCTAGTGCTTTGCATGGCGTGAGTCACTGAGTGGAGCACCTTTCCCCCTTGTGCCTCGGAGCTCTGAAGACACCTGACCTCCGAGGTGTGCCGATTGGCCTGGGGAACATATCTGAGACCGGTTGGGACAGGTGAGGACCGTGTAAGCCGCCATTCCAGCTTAGACAGCTATAGGCCCCGCTCACGCACCGAGCACATTCATCTGGGTCAGACCTAACTCCTGCAGCTCTGTCTACAAATCCGGATTCCACAATATTGCAAGCCATAGTCAGACGGCACCATTCCAATATGCAATTAGGGCCTACCTACTGGACAAGATCCTTATTCCAGCTAGGCCTATTGTGCTTTGCAACACCTCCGGAGCTGCCTGCAGGCCTAATCCATATTGCTGCTGGGACTTCAATAGTTTGGGTGAGATCTAATCCTTGTTTTTCCTACACACCATACACCCTGATCTGGGAGCACAACCACCAATAACTCCCACTAGCGCCATCACCCAGACCTACATAGACACTTGTGGGAACCTTCAACATACTGCCCACCTTTCCTAACTATCTACCTACCTGCACCCTAGAAAAAAAGGAAAAAAAACTGTAGCCTGTAACTGCGGTACTCTAAGGGGAAAAAAAAGAAAAAAAGAGACTGTTGCCTTTCAAGCTGTTTACCCACCTTTGCTTTTTTGTTCTGGTATTTAATATACTTTAACTTATGTGCCACATAGTTATTTGACAATCCTCTCGTCTCTTCCTTTCCTGTCCAGTCAACCTGGGCAAGTCACCTCCCCTCACCCTTTCTCTCTTCCATTAGGTTGTATCCCCTTTTCCCTGAGACGAGTGAAGGTGTCACACCTCCTTTACACAGTTGAAATAGCATAGCTGTCTAACAGAGCTCACTGTACTGTATTTGACATATTTTATCTTTGTATAATTGTACATAGAGTTTTTGTCACTTCCTATTTGTCGCATGGGTTGCTGCTAAGTGCTGTTAACTCTCTCGCCCCCCCCTTTCCTTGAAGGGGGTAGTGCCGTGAGGACACCACCCAGCCCTGCTCCAAATCTTATAGTACTTTAAATAGATAGGTGATTCCTCTCCTGTCAACTAAATACAGTCAGACACCACTTTTCTGATCATAAATACTGAGCCTGAACTTATCCCACCTGTGACTTCCAATTTCTAAAAAAAAAAAAAATGCCTCACACCTCCAGAAGGCAACCAAAGACCCCAACAAATATCAAAAATACTGTTTTTGACCATTTCACTCAACCACCTAAAGACCTTGAGGAGGGGTCTAATGACGGCCTTAGCAAATCACTAGGAGAGGGTTCTCAGTCCAACTCAATCCCAACATTATATCACAGAAGCAACACCCTTCAACTCAATCCCAACATTTTATCACAGAAGCAACACTAAAAAAAATGCTCGCCCTGCAAACACGCTCTATTACACAAGTGATACAGAGAAGCTGAGTTACGAAAAGAAATCTCTGAAATATCTTATCATTTACGGAATCTCTTGCTGACCAATTAATACAACTTGAATTCAAGTTAGCAAATGTTGAGGATAGGGCCCGAAGAAACAATGTTCAGTTTTGTGGGGTCCCAGAAGATGTACAGCAGTCAGATCTCCAGAGATATTTGAAGGAAATCTTCAGCGAACTTTTAGGTCCTATTGAGGACATGACGTCTACCATGGAAAGAGCTCATAGAGCGCTGCGCCCGATAACAGTCTCAAAAGACAAGCCAAGAGACGTGATTGTATGTTTCCACAGTTTCGTGTTTAAAGACAAATTAGTGCAGGCTACCTTCAGAAAACCAAAGCTCTCAGAGAAGTTCAAGGACATCCAGTTACTGCCTGATCTTTCCGCACATACACTCCAGCAATGCAGGCGAACATAAAATATAGACGGGGCTATCCCACTAAACTAATTATCACAAGGGACAATCAAACGCATGTAGTATCCACCTTCCCCAAGGCAACACCCTGCTCACACAGTGGGTCCTCCAAAGTGAAGCGCCTCAGGCTCAGCCCATACCACAACTGAAGCTACGTGCTTCCGTGCTTCCGCACCTGAATGGTCTATTAAGGATCAAAGGTCAAAAGGGGCAATAAAACTTACAGAACCAGGAACCCTCATACTCTTCCACCCTGAACTCTAAATGGTCAATCCATGATACCCCCCTCCATTGGGTTAACCTACTCTAATAAGTTTTTGTGGTCGCTACTAAAATACACTAGATTCATCTGGTGTCAACTGACACACTGTCGCTCTAATTTGCAGGTTTAGCCGACCAGGTTGTTTGTTTACATTGTTTTTTCAGTTTTGGAGCAGGATTGGCACAGATTTAAGTTGGAAGCCGGATTACCCTGATGGAGGGTCACAGAAGTTTCTGTGATATACCAGTTATAACTGATGTCGTTTGGAGAATGTTGTTTTGATATATAAGTTTAGTTGACAAAATTGCTTTTATGTATTGTTTTGTTTATACTTGGGAGCGGGGCTGGTTCTACCAGCTCTTAGCTACTCTAGCTGTTTCACTCCCCCCTCCCACATAAGGAAGCCCATGCCAGGGTTCCACTTAGGTGGACTATTTCCACCTCACTTTATAGATACATTACTTCACATTACGACCTAGATCACTCTCCTCTACCCTATCTCCCCCGCCCTCCCATATCGTCTACTCACTTTACTAATATTAGTCATCCACACCCACAATAACATAGAACCTCATACTCTTGGGTCCACCTAACCATAAATGGATTCACTTAGATTTATGACCCACAATGCCAGAAGCCTCAACTCCCCGTTCAAGCAAAACCTGCTGAATCGTTCTCTCAAATTCCATAGTTCGGACGTAGTGTTTCTCCAGGAAACCCATTGGCAGTCAGATACCCCCCACAGGTTCCACTCTCATATCTACGCAACTGTTGAACATTCCCCATTCACTAAAATGGCAAGAGGGACAGCCATCTTGATACAGGTATTCGGAGACCCCCAAGCCAGATACACAATCTTAGTTTGCAAATTAGACCATGAACTTTATACGTTGATCTCAGTCTACTTACCTAATGCACATCAGCCTACATACCTTAGGAAAATTATGCAGGTAGTGGAACAATTCAGACAGGGCAGAGTTGTCTTAGCAGGTGACTTCAAAATGACATGGGGCAGTAAAGTCAACAGGAAGACAGAGACTCCCATTAAAAAGAACTCCCATCCGATCTCTTATCTGCTAAATTCAGAACCATTATGTCCCAATTTGGATATTACGACATCTGGAGATCACTATACCCATTACTCCCACCCACATAAAACATACTCTAGACTAGACCATATTTTCTGCCTAGCTGAAACTCTAGACTCAGTCAGATGCACCCATATCTCTATCTGCCCCTGGTCAGACCACGACCAAGTTCTAACCGACCTGCAATCCACTGACAGCCCCAAACTCAAAACTTCTTGGAGTTTACCCCATAACATCTTGTCGGACATCCCTTTCAGGGAGGAGCTAAGACAAGATATAACTGAATTTATTAAACAAAATGATAACGCGCAAACCAAAGACGATATGCTTTGAGGCGCAATTAAGGCGGCCATAAGAGGATATATCATTCGCAAACCGGCCCGACTGAAAAAGCTAACTGGACTTACCTTAGCCCAGGCGCACAGTAAACTAAGAGCTCTTGAGTCCGCCAATCACTCTACCATCTCAGAGCACACGACTGCTCAAATTACTGCCATTCGGACCCATATTAGTCAATTGGAATTGCATAGATAACAACAAAATTTAGCTAAACTCAAGCAAATTTTCTACCATAAAAGTAACAAAGCTGACACTATGTTGACTAATAAACTATGTCACTGAACTAGCACCTCTCGCATCCACCAAATTTATCGGGGTAACAAGACCGTGAGACTGCCATCACAAATAGGGGATAGCTTTGCAGAGTTCTATCCAAAATTATATAACATAGAAAAAATAGAATACCCAAATCCCACTCCACCGCACAATATTGACATGTTCATAAAATCATTGAACCGACCGACTCTTACCACTGAACAACAAGACGCACTCACTGCCGATTTCACTTTACTTGAAATCAAACAGATTGTAAAAAACTTGAAGCCCTTTAAGGCCCGTGGGCTAGACGGATTTCCTGCCCACTTTTACAAGACATACTTGCAGGAGCTGTCTCCTCTACTTCTTAGATTCTTTGATTTGGCAAGGGAAGAAGGTAGTTTTAAAATGGAATTCTTGGAGGCTACTATCCCCAAACCAAATAAGTGTCCCGCTCTGTGTTCTAATTATAGACCCATTTCATTGATTAATGTCGACATTAAAGCCTACTCTAAACTCCTAGCAAACTGTATCTGTAAACTATTACCTAGCTTAATTAACCCAGATCAAGTGGGATTTATCCATAATAGGAAAGGACCAGACAACACCAGGCGCCTAATTAGCATAATTTGTGACTCCACAAGAATAAACAAACCCTTTGCGGTTATTTCATTAGATGCCGAGAAGTCATTTGATCGAGTCGGACGGACCTACCTTTGGGAAACCTTAGAGACCTTTAAATTCCCTAAAGAAATTCTCCTCACCATCCAAGCTCTATACTCACACACTAATAACAAAAGTGAAAGGTTTGGACTTTCAATCAGTGCCATTTACAATCTCTAACGGAACCAGACAGGGTTGCCCCTATCCCCCCTCTTGTTTTCCCTGGCGGTTGAACCGCTAGCTGAACAGATAAGGTCGGAGAAGAGGTTAGAAGGAATCACGCTATTTGGTAAAGCGCATAAAATATCGCTATTCACCGACGATATCACTATATTCTCAACTAACCCAGCACATACCATCCCTGAACTTATGGGAATTCTTGAGACATTTGGCAGCTTATCCTTCTACAAACTTAACGCAACCAAAACTGACATATACTGGTGGGGCTATTGTCGAGTCTATATCCACAAATTAAAAGACAAATATAATTTCACTTGGACAAATGAACATGTCACACATCTGGGGGTTAAGCTGTCTTAACAGCATACCACAGATGATTAAAGACAATTACCTCCCCTTATTAATGGAGATAAGAACTTTGAAACAGAAATAGAAACACAAATCCATCTCTTGGATGGGTCGTGTTGCATCCCTTAAAATTTCTTTCCTCCCTAAGCTCCCATATCTTTTCCAATGCCTTCCACTTAGGGCCCCCACACATCTATTACTGCAATTTCAAAGTGAATTTTCTAAGTTTATCTGGCAAGGCAAACCCCCTAGGATTGCCCACAGAACCTTACAATTCCCTGCCCACTTAGGAGGCCTGGCCTCCCTATCAGTTATGAAATATTATTAAGGAGCTATGCTCACGCACATTTCATAATGGGGTGTAGCGCAATCCTCCGATAAGTGGAGAGACATTGAACAAGCTTTTCTCCCCTTCAAAATCCACCTTAGTGATCCAATTTGTACCCCATCTCACTGTCGAAGAACTCTCGGAATCACAAACCCCATAATCCTTGAATGCCTCTCCGTCTGGGCTAAAATTCGCCACCGTCAGCTAGTAGCCCCGCACCCATCACCCATTACCTCTATAGTCGGCCTGTTTACAGGTTTAGCAGAAACTCACCCTAACAAGTGGGCTAGTTAAGGTATCAAAAGAGTTTCAGACTTCTGGTCGACTACCTCTCAGGATAACTTTATCACCCTTGATCAGGTAGAAAACCCTACTAATGTTGCCCCCTTTCTCCACTTTGAATTTATCAGGATTAAGAGCTTTCTCACAAGCTGGGGATTTGCCCCAAGTCCTCCCGTCCCCTTACTCCCTGGGAGTCCGTCTGGCAAAGGGGCCGCAGGCTATGTAAACCACTATCCACACATTACAACATATTAGACGGTACCATTCCCCCCAAATTGGCACCCCACCTCCATAGATGGTACTCACTCTTAAATATCACTATCCCACCTCATACATGGCAACGAACACTTGAACTAACCAAGAAAACATTACACTGTGTAACTATGTACGAGACATGTTATAAAGTTATTTTGCATTGGTACTATGTGTGGCCACCGTGGGGACTTGCTCCACATATGGTGGGAATGTCCAAGGGTCGTCAAACCCATATGGAATTTGTGCTTCTTAGCCCTCTCTAAAATGAAGATTCAAGTTCCAAAAACACCAGCTAGAGCTCTCCTGTATGTAGACTTACACAGGCTCCCTAAGCACCATAGTTTAGTTTCATCTATCAAAACTAATATTGCTCGATCTTGGAAAAAGGAATCCCCTCTGATATGACCAGAAGTTTTAAACACAATGGCATATCTATATGCCATGGAAAAATACATATTCCACTCGCTTAATAAATCGGACTTATTTGAACTTACTTGGTTGGACTGGAAAGATAAATTTTTACAAGACATACTTGCAGGAGCTGCACATACCATCCCTGAACTTATGGGAATTCTTGAGACATTTGGCAGCTTATCCTTCTACAAACTTAACGCAACCAAAACTGACATATACTGGTGGGGCTATTGTCGAGTCTATATCCACAAATTAAAAGACAAATATAATTTCACTTGGACGAATGAACATGTCACACATCTGGGGGTTAAGCTGTCTTAACAGCATACCACAGATGATTAAAGACAATTACCTCCCCTTATTAATAGAGATAAGAACTTTGAAACAGAAATGGAAACACAAATCCATCTCTTGGATGGGTCGTGTTGCATCCCTTAAAATTTCTTTCCTCCCTAAGCTCCCATATCTTTTCCAATGCCTTCCACTTAGGGCCCCCACACATCTATTACTGCAATTTCAAAGTGAATTTTCTAAGTTTATCTGGCAAGGCAAACCCCCTAGGATTGCCCACAGAACCTTACAATTCCCTGCCCACTTAGGAGGCCTGGCCTCCCTATCAGTTATGAAATATTATTAAGGAGCTATGCTCACGCACATTTCATAATGGGGTGTAGCGCAATCCTCCGATAAGTGGAGAGACATTGAACAAGCTTTTCTCCCCTTCAAAATCCACCTTAGTGATCCAATTTGTACCCCATCTCACTGTCGAAGAACTCTCGGAATCACAAACCCCATAATCCTTGAATGCCTCTCCGTCTGGGCTAAAATTCGCCACCGTCAGCTAGTAGCCCCGCACCCATCACCCATTACCTCTATAGTCGGCCTGTTTACAGGTTTAGCAGAAACTCACCCTAACAAGTGGGCTAGTTAAGGTATCAAAAGAGTTTCAGACTTCTGGTCGACTACCTCTCAGGATAACTTTATCACCCTTGATCAGGTAGAAAACCCTACTAATGTTGCCCCCTTTCTCCACTTTGAATTTATCAGGATTAAGAGCTTTCTCACAAGCTGGGGATTTGCCCCAAGTCCTCCCGTCCCCTTACTCCCTGGGAGTCCGTCTGGCAAAGGGGCCGCAGGCTATGTAAACCACTATCCACACATTACAACATATTAGACGGTACCATTCCCCCCAAATTGGCACCCCACCTCCATAGATGGTACTCACTCTTAAATATCACTATCCCACCTCATACATGGCAACGAACACTTGAACTAACCAAGAAAACATTACACTGTGTAACTATGTATGAGACATGTTATAAAGTTATTTTGCATTGGTACTATGTGTGGCCACCGTGGGGACTTGCTCCACATATGGTGGGAATGTCCAAGGGTCGTCAAACCCATATGGAATTTGTGCTTCTTAGCCCTCTCTAAAATGAAGATTCAAGTTCCAAAAACACCAGCTAGAGCTCTCCTGTATGTAGACTTACACAGGCTCCCTAAGCACCATAGTTTAGTTTCATCTATCAAAACTAATATTGCTCGATCTTGGAAAAAGGAATCCCCTCTGATATGACCAGAAGTTTTAAACACAATGGCATATCTATATGCCATGGAAAAATACATATTCCACTCGCTTAATAAATCGGACTTATTTGAACTTACTTGGTTGGACTGGAAAGATAAATATAACACACCCTGGCTCCCTAATGTTCTAACCCAGGATTCCTACACAGCACCTAACCGACCTTAGGACTTCCCCCTCTCTTAGTACTTAACACTGTTAGCCTGCTCACCGATTTTAACGCACCCCTTCCAAACAAAGTGGCATAGTTAGATTAAGATTTCATGATGCCTCCGCCCTCCCAGCCTTATTTCCCCCCACTATGTCTGTGACTTGAACGTAATGTATCAACCCTCTTAGGTTTAATCCTATTGCTTCTGATTCCCCTTCTGATGAGATGGAAGGGTTATGTACAGACTGTTGTTTTTATATTATGATCACTTTGGACCTGCGTGTCCATTCATTTCCATCTGTGTCATTTGGAATAGGGGGCCTGCGTGCCCCCACTCTTTTACTCACTTGCTTACTGAATATGTGAGATTTTGTTTGATTGTTTATTTTAAATAAAAAAATTAAAACAAACAAAAAAATCTATTATATAGTTTGCAGTCCTAATAATTATTAAGATTGAATGGTGATTAATAGATTATTGAAGAACCCAGATGACAATTGCTCTCTCAAACAATACACAAGAATATACACTCATACAATATGGGGTGCGCTAAAACATTTAGAGATGTGCATTCAAATCCTTTGTGAGGAAACAAACGCAGGAGTAGGCGCTGCTTGTGCCATTTTGATCTTTTTGTAGCCGTATTGATTCTAGTGAAAGATCCCCAGACTGGATTTGCACATATATTAGTATAGTAATCTTTCACTAGAATAAATTTAGCTACGAAAAGATCAGAATGGCACAAGAGACCGCCTACTAATGCATATGGGTCCTCACGAAGGATCCAAATGCACATTTCTAAGAGATATATAAAATTACCTACATATTAAAAGCTCATACAAAAAAATATATTCATATATTATGCTGACCAGCACTTTTGTGTGTACACTGAATAAAAGGTAATGGTTATCAAAAAATAAACAGTAATTAAAGTTTCAAGCTGATGAAAAAATGAATTAAAAATACTCCACTTGAAAGAATCCAATCAAACGTACATAGTATATAACAAAACCTCTGTAACATTATACAAAGAGTTGTATATCTTCCAAAAGTGTACCACGCTCATCTCCCTGTCACGTAGTGTACTTAGTTCAATCACTATCCAGCAGTAACACCGTTTGTTATGGTCACATGACCTCTATTTCACTGGTCACGTTTTAATTCCCTTTCACACGTAAAAAAAAGAATGCAGTGTTCCTTTAATAAAATGGTAATCTTCTTATAGTCCAATTTACTTCTATCGTCTAATTAGCTTCATTCTCTTGGTATCCTTTGTTGAAGAAGCAGCAATGCACTACTGGGAGTTAGCTGATCACATCAGGTGAGCCAATAACATAAGACATATGGGCATAAATCAGCAGCTCCTGAGCCTACCCAGGTATACTTTTTTAACAAAGGATACCAAGAGAATAAAACAAATTAGATAATAGATGCAAACTGGAAAGTTGTTTAAAATTGAATGCTCTATCTGAATCATGAAAGAAAAAAAATTGTGTTTCATGTCCTTTTAACTAACTCTTCATTTCTGCTTTTAATGGGACGTTACAGGAGCAGGGTTAATCTCTTATACTATTATTTTTCCACCAGTGCCTGCAGCTCTCCTCTTAGCCCTTATCTTATTTTTAACCATTTCAGGTGCCATTTGGTGAAAATCTGCCTCTTCATACTGGACGCCGCCATCTTGGTGCAGGCATATTCTTGTGCTTTGTGATAGGAGCAATGCACAATCATAGATCAGTGACGTTGCCAACTTTTTGTCAGCTGTACTTTGCTCTTCAGAACAGCTGACATAACGGACTGGAAGCTTTACATTTTTGCAATTTTTCTCCAGTTTAAAAGTTACATAACAAATATGAAAGCTCCCAGGCATAATATAAAGCAATTCAGTCACTTCAAAAACATAGCGCTCCTGTTCTGAACTGTGCATACCAAACTGAAGTGCATAATATGGCTTGTGAGAATGCTTAAGTTCCAAGGTGGCGGCGACTAGTGTGAAAATGCATAGCCTTACTAACCGCAGTGGTAAATAAGAGCAAAACTTTAAAGAGAGAAGAAGGTTCTCACAAGAGAACCTGCAGTCCGTATTTAACAAGCAGCGGTCATCAGACCGCTGCTTCCCTAACCTTCCCTAACTTAAGAGGTGGCGAATTTCAATCTTCTCGGTCTCGTCCGACCGGAAAGATTGACAACTCCTGCCTGCGCGTGATTGGCTGTGCACAGGCAGGGGGCAGAATTACACGCAGTGCAAAATAGTGCTTGTGTGCAATGCTGAATTGGTGTGTATGTGCGCCCCCTGTCCGCCGGAGCTTTATAAATCGGCCCCTTCTCTCTCTCTCCCAATATCTTCTTATGTTTTGTCCTATATTCCCCCTTATCATAACTTTTTTCCTCAAGCCTTTTCTAGTTTCATTGTTTTACAATAGTATTTTATTGGCATGCAAAGCAAGGAGAGAGGGAAGGGAGGGAATAGGGGGATTTCAAAATAACTTAAACAAAAACAGTAATAAGTAATACAAGATGGGGTTATCCACAGATGGGTAATGTCAGTGTGTTTTTCCTGTGCGCACTTTACTTACTAATACTTTTTGGTGTGCTCTTTAATCATTTGAAAAGTGTAGTGGGGAGTTTATCTAGTCCTGTTAGCTGTGGAATTTGATAAGATTTTTCAGTAAATCAATAATGAAAAAAAGTGCTGGGATAAACAATGAAAATGGATGATTGTGATCACATCAACATCGAAAAGGACTATTAATAATAACCTATTAACGACATTAGGACGTTCCATGCCGTCCGAATTGCGCTGGGTTTTAGCGCCGTTAGGACGGCATGGTACGTTCTAGCCGTTTGGCTGTACTAAAGCCAACAGTACGTTCAGAGTGGGATCGTGGTCTGGAGGGGCGTGCCTTACGTCATAGGGGCGCCTCCCTGAGCCGATCTCATCCTTGAAATCTCGTGATCGCATGCACTATCGCGGGATTTCAATTTGTTGACTTATTAATCCATTCTTCAAAGGATTAACATGGAGATAACTGTCAAACAATAGATTGTGATCAACTGCTTTGTGTTTATCCCCGAACCAATCAGGAGCGTCATTCCCACGTGGCCACGGGCCCTGGTGCCTGTGTGACTAATGCTCAATACTTGCTCCCAATCAGGTCTGTGCCCCTTTGCAGGGGGTTAAACCCATGGCTTTACTAGGCTCAGTAATGCAGAAATAACGGGATGTAACTATAAGTATGTAATTATGTAACTTTTGATTTAGAATATCCCTTTTAATTTCATATTAAACATACAATTTTAAAGAACTTTCCAATTTACTTCTATTATCAAATTTTCTTCATTTTATGCGTATGCTTTGTTAACGGATTAGCAATGCACTGCTGAGATCGAGCTGAAAATATTGGGTGAGTCAATGACAAGAGGCATATATGTGCTGCCACCAATTAGCAGCTAGCTCCCAGTAGTGCCTTTCTGCTCCTGAGCCTACCTAGGCATGCGTTTCAACAAAGGATACCAAGAAAACAAAGTAAACGTACACTGGAAAATTGTTTAAAGGTATATGAAACCCAAATGTTTTCTTTCATTATTCAGATAGAACATAACATTCTAAACAACTTTCTAATGTATTTATATTTTCAAATTGTCTTCATTCACTTGGTATCTTTTGTTGAAAAGCAGGGATGCACGCTCAGGAGTGTGCACATATCTGTAGCACTATATGGCAGCAGTTTTGCAAGAATGTTATCCATTTGCAAGAGCCCTAGATAGCAGCACTATTTCCTGCCATCGAGTGCTCCAGACACCTACCTAAGTATCTCTTCAACAAAGAATACCATGGGAATAAAGCAAGTAAATTGTTTGCTCTGAATCACAAAATACTGTTTCATTTTTATAGTGAAATGCAGTTTGCTTTATTTTTTTATTATTTTTATGATTCCAGAGCATGCTCTCTTGTTCTATTCCCATATAATATTCACCTTTTTACATTTATTATCGGAGTTCCCTATTGTCTGTGTGCCCTTTGTAACCCATCACTCTCCTTTATGTCATTAACACTAAATTTCAGGAAGCCTTTGTGTTATTTTAGAGGCCTCACGTCAGCTCTGCCCACAGGCTACTTCTGGGTATTAATAAATGACTGGCTATTCTAATAACCCCAGGTGCCTCTACTTGTGGGAACTTGTTCAGACTTAACCCTTTTAGTGCAGGCTGCAGAAAAGCAATTCACACCTGCAATCTGCCATTTAAGTGAATATGACAGCTGAAAAACCACTTTATTTTATTACTAACAAATTTGTTAATAGGATAAAGATTACCTCTTCATGGAGGGCCCATTTTTATAGCATATTGTTCACCTTTTTAAGTTGTCTGTTGCACTAATTTTCTTATTGAGAGTTTGCCCTCTGTGCTGTCAAATAATCTTTGTGCTGTAAACTAGCATGAAAGCTTCTAAAGTAACATGAGATTCCTCTAACCTTGGAGGTAAATCACCTTTATTATTATTTCAGTCTTCTGGTTGAAATAGGACACCCCGTATCCTCTAAATCAATGTTTCCCATACCCAGTCTTCATTAAACACTAAGGGGTCAATTTATTAAATGCCGGGCGGACATGATTTGCTGTAGAGAATCTGAATCATGTTCGCCTGGCATTTAATAAATTTAACATTGCACAAGCATTTCTTGTCAAATGCTAGTGCAATGCTGCCCCCTGCACATTTGCGGCCAATCGGGTGCTAGCAGGGGTGTCAATCATCCTGATCGGGATGATTACGACCGCTGCTTCTTAAAGGGACAGTCTACACCAGAATTTTTATTGTTTTAAAAGATAGATAATCCATTTATTACCCATTCCCCAGTTTTGCATAACCAACACAGTTATAATAATATACGTTTAACCTCTGTGATTATCTTGTATCTAAGCCTCTTCAAACTGCCCCTTTATTTCAGTTCTTTTGACAGACTTGCAGTTTAGCCAATCAGTGCCTGCTCCCAGATAACTTCACGTGCACGAGCACAGTGTTATCTATATGAAATACGTGAACTAACACCCTCTAGTGATGAAAAACTGTTAAAATGCATTCTGAAAAGAGGTGGCCTTCAAGGTCTAAGAAATTAGCATATGAACCTCCTAGGTTAAGCTTTCAACTAAGAATACCAAGAGAACAAAGCAAAATTGGTGATAAAAGTAAATTTGAAAATTGTTTAAAATTACATGCTCTATCTGAATCATGAAAGTTTATTTTGGCCTAGACTGTCCCTTTAACATTGGGCATAGAAATCAGCATCTGCTACTTATTAAATCTACCCCTAAATACATATTGGGCTCGATTTACATATGCACCCCTGTTCGCGCCAGCTCGCCTCTGGTGGGCAGCAATCTACTTGCGGTATTCAGCATTTGTACGCGAGCGCTATTTTGCAACACCACCCTGCTTGCGCACAGCCAATCACGAGCGGGCAGGAGCTGTCAATGGTCGGACAAGACCGGAGAGATTGAAATTCTCTACCAAAGAGGTGTAGAAGAGGCTAGGAAGCAGCGGTCTGATGAGAACCTGCATTCGTAGTGAGGCGAAGGGCTTGATAAATCAACCCCTTTATGTTCATAGTATTGAGGTTTTTCCCTGCCTCCTACTTGACATGAATTCTGCCTCACAGAAATTAAACGATCACATGATTTTAATTTTTACTTATTTGTTCCCATATAGACAAATAACTCCTGGCGGGAATCGGTTACACAGTTATATGCAGGCAATACAATAATAATAATTAATATAATAATAATTAATATAATAATAATTAATAATAACACTTAACCCCTTAATGACCGGACCATTTTTCAATTTTCTTACCCTTAATGACAATGGCTATTTTTACATTTCTGCAGTGTTTGTGTTTAGCTGTAATTTCCCTCTTACTCATTTACTGTACCCACACATATTATATACCGTTTTTCTCGCCATTAAATGGACTTTCTAAAGATACCATTATTTTCATCATATCTTATAATTTACTAAAAAAAAAAAAAAAATATGAGGAAAAAATGGAAAAAAAAAACACTTTTTCTAACTTTGACCCCCAAAATCTGTTACACATCTACAATCACCAAAAAACACCCATGCTAAATAGTTTCTAAATTTTGTCCTGAGTTTAGAAATACCCAATGTTTACATGTTCTTTGCTTTTTTTGCAAGTTATAGGGCAATAAATACAAGTAGCACTTCGCTATTTCCAAACCACTTTTTTTCAAAATTAGCGCTAGTTACATTAGAACACTAATATCTTTCAGGAATACCTGAATATCCCTTGACATGTATATATTTTTTTTTAGAAGACAACCCAAAGTATTGATCTAGGCCCATTTTGGTATATTTCATGCCACCATTTCACCGCCAAATGCGATAAAAAAAAAAAAAAGTTCACTTTTTCACAAAATTTGTCACAAACTTTAGGTTTCCCACTGAAATTATTTACAAACAGCTTCTGCAATTATGGCACAAATGGTTGTAAATGCTTCTCTGGGATCCCCTTTTTTCAGAAATAGCAGACTTATATGGCTTTGGGGTTGCTTTTTGGTAATTAGAAGGCCGCTAAATGCCGCTGCGCACCACACGTGTTTTATGCCCAGGAGTGAAGGGGTTAATTAGGGAGCTTGTAGGGAGCTTGTAGGGTTAATTTTAGCTTTAGTGTAGTGTAGTAGACAACCCCAAGTATTGATCTAGGCCCATTTTGGTATATTTTATGCCACCATTTCACCGCCAAATGCGAGCAAATAAAAAAAAAAACTTTACATTTTTCACAATTTTAGGTTTCTCACTGAAATTATTTACAAACAGCTTGTGCAATTATGGCAGAAATTGTTGTAAAAGCTTCTCTGGGATCCCCTTTGTTCAGAAATAGCAGACTTATATGGCTTTGGCGTTGCTTTTTGGTAATTAGAAGGCCGCTAAATGCTGCTGCGCACCACACGTTAATTATGCCCAGCAGTGAAGGGGTTAAATTAGGTAGCTTGTAGGGAGCTTGCAGGGTTAATTTTAGAGATCAGCCTCCCACCTGACACATCCCACCCCCTGATCCCTCCCAAACAGCTCTCTTCCCTCCCCCACCCCACAATTGTTCCCGCCATCTTAAGTACTGGCAGAAAGTCTGCCAGTACTAAATAAAAGAGGTTTTTTTTTTTTAAAATAAAAATAATAAAGTATTTTAGCTGTGATGGACCCCTGCCTTAGCCCCAACCTCCCTGATCCCCCCTCCAGCTCTCTAACCCTCTCCCCTACCTAATTACCGCCATCTTGGGTACTGGCAGCTGTCTGCCAGTACCCAGTTTGGCCCCAAAACCCCCCCAAAAAGTATTTTTATTTTATTTTTTACTTAAAAAACTATTTCTGTAGTGTAGCAGCCCCCCACAATACCCCCACCCCCACCCCCTCCCAGATCCTTTTATATTTTTTTTAAAAAAATTCCCTTTTTTTTCCCCTTTCTGCCCTCATTCATTGGTGTCAGTGTGGCTAATGGGTGCACGTGCACGCGCGCGCACGTGCACACTCACACCCGGCACTATCGCTACCACACCCGGCACTATCGCTACCGGTGCAGAGAGGGCCACAGAGTGGCTCTCTCTGCATCGGAGGCTTGTAAAGTGGTATTGCAGGATGCCTCCATATCGAGGCATCACTGCAATACCCTCAGAGCTGCTGGAAGCATTTGTGATCGCTTCCAGCACTCTGTTAGACAACTGACGTACCAGGTACGTCCATTGTCATTAACTGCTTGTTAATGCATGACGTACCTGGTACGTCAGTTGTCATTAAGGGGTTAAAGGGACACTAAACCCAAAATTTTTCTTTCATGATTCAGATAGAGAATACAAATTTAAACAACAATTCAATTTGCTTCTATTATTTATTTTGCTTCATTTTTTAGATATCCTTAGTTGAAGAAAAATCAATGCACATGAGTAAACCAATCACAAGAGGCTTCTATGTGCAGCAACCAATCAGCAGCTACTGAGCCTATCTAGATATGATTTCCAGCAAAGAATATCAAGAGAATAAAACAAATTAGATAATAGAAGTAAATTAGAAAGTTGTTTAAAATTGCATGATCTTTCTAAAACATGAAAGAAAAAAATTTGGGTTTCATGTCCCTTTAAGAGCATTTTTTTTTTTTACATTTTTTGTCCCTTTAACCTAAACCCCTTCTCTGCATTTCTATTCTAAATAATTTGAGTGATTCATCAGTGCTCCTCTTTTGCTAGGATCTGCTCCATGCACTAATACAAATCACAAGGGTTAGAGTATAATCTTCGGTTAAAGGGATTGTCTAGTCAAAATTAAACTTTCATTATTCAGATAGGACTTGTAAATTTAATCAACTTTCCAATTTACTTTTATCATCAAATTTGCTTTGTTCTCTTGGTATGCTTAGTTAAACCTAAACCTAGGTAGGCTCATATGCTAATTTTAAGTTAACACAACACAATACTAAATGCAAGTCAATAGATAATAAATAAATAGTCATGTGATCAGGGGGCTGTCAGAAGATGCCTAGATACAAGGTTATCACAGAGGTAAAAAGTATATTAATATAACTGTGTTGGTTATGCAAAACTTGGGAATGGGTAATAAAGGGATTATGTATTGTTTAAAATAATATCAATTCTATTGTAGACTGTCCCTTTAAGCATATCCACCCTGTGCTGTGATTCCAATAAATGCATCAGGCATAAGCTTATATGATGTTTACATGGAGAGAAGCTGGCTGTGGTAACAGTCTGAGTTTAAATGTCTTGACAATTTGTCAAAGTACATTTTCCGGTTTGCTTAAGAGGTGTATACTTAGTGAGTTCTGAGGATTTAATTAAAATGAAGGAAGCAGCACCAAATTTTTGTAGCATAACCCATCAGTTTCCATGCCACAATCAGCTCAACATACGTCGTCCTTAAAATATCTGAACTTCCACTGCCCCAAGAATTCCTTTACTGTTATTTTCCCTATTACCTGTCATTTTCTGTGCTAGCAATAAAGTGTTCATTCAGCCTTCACTGATTACTGCTGTAAGAATCTGCATTTCTCTATCTATCTATCTATCTATCTATCTATCTATCTATCTATTTATCTCTCACACACTCCCACAAACTCTCTCACACACACCCACAAACTCTCTCACACGCACTCTCTTTTTCTCACTCACACACACATAAACTCTCTTTCTCGCTCACACACACTCTCCCTCCTCGCTCACACACACTCTTTCTCACTCTCACACACATACACACTCACTCACACACTCTTTCTCGCTAACATTCACTCACTCACACACACACACAAACTCTCGCTCACACACACTCTCTTTCTTGCTCACACACATGCACACACAAATTCACTCACCCTCACACACATACACACTCTCTCTTTCTCACTCTCACACGCACTCTCTCTTTTTCTCACACACACATAAACTCTCTTTCTCGCTCACACACACTCTCCCTCCTCGCCAACACACACTCTTTCTCTCGCACACACACAAACTCACTCGCACACACATACACACCAACTCACTCACACACACTCTTTCTCGCTCACATTCACTCACTCACTCACACACACACAAACTCTCGCTCACACACACTCTCTTTCTCGCTCACACACAAATTCACTCACCCTCACACACACACTCTCTCTTTCTCACTCACTCACTCACTCACTCACTCACACACACACACAAATTCACTGACGCTCTCACACACACTCTTTCTTTCTCACTCACACACTCACATACACACAAACTCTCTTTCTCGCTCACACAAGCTCTCTCTCTCATTAACTCACTCTCACACACACACACACACTCTCTCTTTCTTGCTCACACACACACAAATTCACTCACACTCTTTCTTTCTCACACACACACATACACACAAACTCTCTTTCTCGCTCACACAAGCTCTCTCTCTCATTCACTCACTATCACACACACACACTCTCTTTCTTGCTCACACACACACAAACTCACTCACACACACACTCTTTCTCACTCTCATGCACTCTCTTTCTCTCTCTCTCTCTCTCTCTCTCTCTCTCTCTCTCTCTCTCTGTGCAGAGTTGTAAAATACAAAGTCAAAGCTTTGATCCTCTGCCACTCCAAATTAGGATACTTATGGTGAGCCAATCAGGAGCAAATGGGTATGCTTCAATAATTTTAAGCATGCTCCAAGCATTTTATTTTTTACATTGAAAGCTCATTTAAAGAGACGTTTAACATTGTAATATGAAAGGTTTCATAGTGTTTAGTTAAAAAAATAAAAACAAAAACTTTTGCAACATACTTTTATTATTTACAAAAAAGAGAGAAGCGCTCAACCGAGGAACGGACAAAAGCATAATAGCTTGTTCTATGGCTAATTACCACCCCAAGAGCAGCCTCTTATTGCCCAGCATGTGCCTTTCATAGAGAAGAACATTCCTTTAGTAAATCAGTCTGGTTCTGACTAAACATTCCAGCCCTGAAACACCAAGCAATTCCTTTCTGAGCTAGAGACATGGCAAACACCAGACGAAGGTTTCAGCCTAGTGTGGGCCTTGTCAGTGAGGTGCAGACAAATCCCTCTAGGCACATTGGGTAGATTGCTTCTCTTTCTATATGTATGGTTATTATTTATTTTTTTCCTCTTCACCTTTAAAGTGATAGTAAATTGTAGCGTTTGGGAAACGCTACGATTTACCAGTGTAACAAATAAAGGGGACTGTCAGTCATGAAGTATAAAATACTTCATGCTGAAAGTTCCTTTATTTGTCTGCAGCATATTCCGCGCTGAACGCCTCAGGCCGCCCGCAGCAAAACGCAATTTTTTCAATGAGGTAATGTTTCCACCTCTTAGCCAATAGCCGTGCGGCCCAACTGGCATTATGCCGGATAGCTAGTGCGCTATTGGCTTAGATCACCTCACTGCAAAACAGCGTTCTGCTGTGGGCTGCCTGAGGCGCTCAGAGCGACAAACACTGCAGACAAATAAAGGAACTTTCAGCATGAAGTATTTTACACTTTTTTATCATCCCCCTATCTCACATATCAGCTGCTCTTCCATTTTGTCCACTTTCCTTCCTTTACTCTCCCCTCTCTGTCGTTTTATTTCCTCTACATACATTTCTTTCTTTCTCTTCCCTTTTCCTCCCTCACTGCCCATCAAATACTATAGATATTTTCTTTCTCTCTTATTACTTCAACCTCTCTCCTCTTATATCCCTTGAAATTCTGCTTCTCCATCTCCCATAAACCTTTTTTTATATTTCGCCCCCATCTCTCCGCAGACATTACTGACAGATGACATCAGACACTTGTGAGGTTTTCTATAACAGGGCCTCTGGGGTCATCCAGACATTTTTCTTGGTTAGTTACATGATGAGTGTGTGTACCGTATACACGGGGGAAGCCCCTGTAGTGAGGAAGGGGGGAAAATCAAGGAGAACCCTGAGGACCAAAATGGTGTTATAGTAGTTCTGATTGTCTAGCCCTGCTACTGTCTGCTCTGTATTGTTGCTCACATACTACATATGTGTAAAACAGGAAGCCAGAGATTGTCTTATAAAGACGTTAATATATATTTTATATTTGAATAATATTATCAGCAGTTAATCACTGCATTCTAGATGATTTGCATATATAAATCTTATAATATAGTTCAAAACTGTTTGGCAACTCAAGGACACACCCCTTGAAAAGCCATCTTAGTATCTTTATCTCTTTGGCTGTGGCCCATTAGGGACAGTTACAAATAAGCTCTGGCCTGACCTAGCAATTTGCATGTTGCTGTGCCACAATTTTTAGTGCTGCAGGATCTGTCTGTCTGTTTGTTTATCTATCTATCTATCTAGCTATATTGAGTTTTGCTTCAGACCCAAGGAAGACAATTAAATCCTCAGAATTTTGTCTTTCTCTAAAATATATTGTTACCCTTGTTATTTATCTGTCTACATGTATATATGCATGCACAGCGTGAGATACATTTCAGCAACCACTTAAAAACTTATTTCACATTTTTAAGTTGCATTTAAGATGGTGGATTTTAAGATGTCAGAGGGGTAGGATAACATTTAGCCAGTACCACCCTTAGCATTTGCGGGACACTGGGCAAGACAAAATTGTGGTACCCCTCAACCCAGCCCCCTTATTCCTTTTCCCCTGTATGGCCCATCCTGTTCCAACATTCAGTGTGCTCTTTATAAAGAATACCACTATATATTGTATTACACCTCCTGATACCATAACACTGCTTCATAAACTAAATACAGAATGTACATAGCTCCTTTTCATACCTTCACCCTTGGTGGCAGTACGAGGCTCCCAAAGCGCAGGACCCAGTGCTGGTGCCCCCCTCGCCCTGCCCAAAAGGAAAGCCTGCTTGTATCATAAGTAAACCCATTGGTTTATAAAACTGGTAATGTGTGTTCTTGTAGCCGCGTATGTAAAATCAATGTAACTTAGAAGAAGGGAGATGTTAACACTTTTATGGGCTCTATTTATCAAGCCGTTTTCCTGTCTGCGACTGCAGAACCTGCAGTCAGTATTTATCAAGCAGTGGTCATCTTCCTAGCCTCTTCTCCACCTCTTAAGTGGAGAATTAAATTGGCTGTGCGCGGGCAGGGGGTGGTGTTGCACAGGAGTGCAAAATAGCGTTCTTGTGCAATGCTGAATTCCGGCAGCGGATTACTGCCCGCCAGAGGCGAGCTAGGGCGGACTGGGGTGCATATGTACTCCCCTGTCTGCCCTGGCTTGATAAATTGAGCCCCATATAGCTTAATAGTGAGAGAGGAGTGCTGGTACTTCCTCTGCTAAGCCTTTATACCAGCGCTATGTAAAATAGCACAAACAATGACCATATTGAATGTATCAGTGCCATGCTGTAGTAGTGGGAGGGGTGGCTGGGTCTTCAGGTTGCCAACACTATACATATGCTAAAAATAAGTAATGATGTTATCTGTTTGAGGGTTATAGACACGCATATGCAAAGAAACATTGTATAGAGAGTCTGTGGGATAGGTTAAAGCCTGAGGCAGACACAAAGGAATCTGTGATCGGAGACCAATAAACTGCTACGTGCAGAGGTCCGGAATCCAGGTGGCGTGGCCTGCAAACTATATAGCCAAGTACACAATGTACACACGAACACTGGTTCTTTTTATTAATAAAGCAACATGAAAGCCCCTACAGTAAATTAGTTTCTATAAACAACATGTTTAAAGGAAGATGAACATCACTGTTAAACTTTCATGGTTCAGATAGATCGTGCAATTTTAAAATACTTTTGAATTTAATTCCATTATCAAATTGACTTTCTTTTCGGTGTCCTTTGTTGAAAAGCATTCCTAGGTAGGCTCAGGATCAGTAATGTAATACTGGGAGATAGCTGGTAATTGGAGGCTGCACACATAATCCTCTTGCTGTTGGCTCACAGAATGTGTACAGCTAGCTCACAGGAATGCACTACTGCACTAGAGCTGAATGTAACTATGTTTCATGTTAAACACATAGGGCCAGATTACAAGTGGCGCTAATTTTTTTTCCGCTTGCACGCAAACAATTCTCAAAGTAAACTTTCAAAGCATGCGTGTTAGTGTGCATATTACAAATTGAAAGTAAATTGCTTGCACATGAGCAAAACCTGATGCACGCTAACAGGACTTTCGCTATCACGACCGCGATAGCTTCTTTTCCCCATATACTTCAATGAAGTACACTGAAGAAAAAACCTAACACTTATCCCTTGCTCGCTAACCCGACACCGCGTTAGACCTACAGCTCTAAACTCAAAGGTAGTTATAAATATTTCACACCGCAATGTTTTTTTTAAATTTTATATATATATATATATATATATAAATTAATTTCTTGTAAAATATATACCTATATATCTATATAAATATATACAGGTGCACAATTTTTTTTACCCCTTACAATTTACACTAGGGGTAGATTTATTAAGCAGCGGATGCTTCTTTCTGCCCGCGATGTTTCCGGCTCGCTGGAAACATAAGTTAAGAAGCAGCGGTCATAAGACCACTGCTCCTTAACTCGTCCGCCACCTTTTAGGTGTCAGATTGCAATCATCCAGATCCGATCGGGATGATTGACACCCCCTGCTAGCGTCCAATTGACCGCAAATGTGCAGGGTGTGGCATTGCACGAACATTTCACCAGAAATGCATGTGCAATGTTAAATGCCGACAGCATATGCTGTCGGCATTTAGCGATGTCGGGCGGACATGATTTGCTGCAGCGAATCATGTCTGTCCACCATTTGATAATTCGGCCAAGCAAACCAGATGAGCGCAAATTGTTTACGCTCGAGCTCACCTGTTTACTTTCAACTTGTAATACGTGCACAAGTTAGTACAGTTGCGAAGTGCACCACTTGTAATCTAGCCCATATTCCTATGCAAACAACAATATAGTAATAAAATGCTCAGAGCATTTTCTTTTAGCACTTTTATGTCTGTTTAAAAGTAAAACCACTTACCTGTCAAAATATTCACAGTGTTTGAAAATGATTAAAGCTCTTTTTTACTGCACACACAAAATCCTTATGATCATATTGGCTTCAGATTAGCTTCAGGCACACCGATCCAAAATCAATACGATCTTAATTTATGGTTGCCTGTTTTTTTTGTTTTTGTTGTTGTGGGCAATGGAAAGTGTAGTGGAAGTTTTGCCCTAAGGTTCAAACGATGTAACGGCAAGATTTTTTTTTTTTTCCGAATAATTACATTTTTCTTTTAAAGTGATACAGTGCTTAAAATGTTATGTATATGAAAGCAGGCAGTTAAACGTGGTGAACTTTTTTTTTTAATCATTTTTAAGTAGACTGTCTCTTTAAATTGACATGAAAACCAATATTTTTATTTTCATGATTCAGATAGAGAATACAATTTAAACAACATTCCAATTTACTTCTGTTATTCAATTTGCTTCATTCTTCAGATATCCTTTGTTGAAGATACAGCAATGCACATGGGTGAGCCTATCACATGAGGCATCTATGTGCAGCCACCAATCAGCAGCTACTGAGCCTATTTAGATATGTTGCCTACTTCAAAACTCTTATTCCTTGTAAACTAACGGTTTGAACTGTTCTTCAATCCGCACTCTAGTCATACAGCGCTTTTTTTTTTTATAGCTACAGCTCCGATTGGAGAACAGTTTAAACCATTAGCACACAAAAAATATGAGTTTTGAAGTGAGCGGCGGGAGCGCGGGGTATTAGATTGGCACGGCTAGATTAAACAGTAAGTTACAGCGCAACTACATTAGAAGTGATCAATTAAAGTCCATCTAAAATATTGCTTAGATTCCAGACCTGATTTTAAAACATGTAAAGTTTACCATCACTTTAATTAAAGCTTTAAAAAAAAAAAATACTTTCAGGTTTTTTATAGGAGGGGGAGCATTGTATGATCAAAAGCTACTACCTCGTTCATAGCTTTTTTGGTGCCTTTGTTAGACATCAAATTTTAAAGTCTAGAACAGCCACTGAAGATAACGCACAACCTCGGTGTATTCATTGCAAGCACTTTACTAGCAGAATGATAACAGTACTGTGTTGACAGAGTAAAAGCAACTATCCTATACAGCATTTTAAAATAGGAGCACATCACTGGGTGGGACAAAATGCCCATGGAGGTAGGAAGACGCTGTCATATGCAACCCCTGGCAGTTTTCCCATCCCACTTCAAAGTGTTGCGTGCATAGTAGTACAGCTACTTAAAAGGAAATTCTAATATAAAATTACATCATCTGTTTTTTTCCGCGCATGTAATTTCTGCATAATTGTCTCTAGCTCAGCTTACAATGTGTTTAGTGCCTGCAAAGGCTTAAACTCATAGGTAAAGTCTAATTTAGGAGCTATAAGATGTGCGGCGGCAGAACAGGATATGGGTTGTGAGTCAAACTGGAGTTGCAGTTGCCGACCCCAGCGATCGCCAGCATTTATTTCCCAGGAGCTGCAAGGTTTACAGGTACCGAGCAAAACTTTATCTATGTATTTATGGGACAAAGGAACATAAAACCCCAATTTTTTTTATTCATGATTCAGATAGAGCATGCAGTTTTAAATCATTTTACAATGTATTTCTATTATCTAATTTGTCTCATTCTCTTTGTATCCTTTGTTGAAAAGAATAACTGAGGCTCATAAGCTGCTGATTGGCGGCTGCCCAGATATGCCTCTTGTCATTGGCTTTCAGCTAGCTTCCAGTAGTGCATTACTGCGCTGTCAACAAAGGATACCAAGAGAATTACGCAAATTAGATAATAAAAGTAAATTGGAAAGTTTTTTTTAAAATTGCATGCTCTTTTTAGACCATGAACTTTTAATTTAGATTTTACTGTCACTTTAAGCACATAGTAAGCTGGAGTCAGTAATGCAAAAATGATATGCTTGAATGAAACTGAGCATGTGTTTTTCACATTAGAATGTCAATTGAACACGTTCTGTGTCTGAGTTATCCACAGTAGCACAGCAACAATTTGAATGCAGTGGTATATCCATGTGGTTATTTGGAATGTTGACATGGTAGGTTGACTTTTGATAGGTTGCCGTGTTGGCTGTAGTCTTATTGGATACTCAAGAAAGTAACTGGATTTTGTTTGGTTGTTGACTTTGCTTTCTATCTACTTTAATTCAGTAAATGAATACATTTTAAATAGAGGTCTAGTGGGTTGCTTAGTACCTACATTCATCACTGTAGCACCCCAGGTGCCTGAATTGTACAAGGGAGCCCCTTTTAACATGGCTAGTGGTCTTACCGGATTAAGGAGAGGAGTAAAGGAAGGAGAAGTGGTGTTAGAGAATAAAGTCAGGAATGGATGGTTCACCCTTAATACCACTCTGTACACTTGACATTTTGATCTGTAGTCACTGTTAGCAACCTCAAATGTTATCATTGAGTACCACTGCTACTTGTGAATGCTGGTACACGGTAACTTTTTTGTGAACATATTTTCTTAAGGGACAGAGCAGTGTTTCTTAAATGAATTTGATCATTAACCAATAACACAAGCAGATAGGGAATACATAGTCTGCCTACAGTCACCTCCTTCTCTGCATTTCACAAGGGAAATTAGTATTAAGAGATGCTCAGAATGTCCTGATACTGAGTCATGCATAACTTCTAAATAGAAGGATCCCCCTGACTAGAGAGTTAACATTTTTGTGCTGGTCTTCTGTAAAAATTGCTCATCATGTGAACCAATTCGTTAAATTTCCCTTCTTCTTGCAAAGATGATGTATCATGTATGCATAAATATGGTTACTGAAAAGTTACTTACAAACTGTTCACAGATTTGTTGTTCAGTTAATCCAACGTCACAAAGCTTTAGTTTTGATCACATTTGCAGGTGCCTATCTCCGCCAGTTATATATACAAATTTGAACATATATAGCTAAGAGTATATGTTGAGTTTTGCAAGTTTGCACTTAAAGGTTATGGGTTCAACAACTGGCTTGGCATTTCATTTATCCAATAGGTTTGGGCTTATCAAATTTATATCAAAAGTAGGAGACAGAAAGAATAGTGAGCAGTAAGGCACGTGTGAGGAGCCAGTTATTGCTGTTTGTATTATGCTACATATATGTTTACAAAGTTAGGAGCCAGAAATTAAGTTCTTGGTTCTGTGGCTCCCTAGGTTGTGTGATTTGCTAAGCCGTACAACATATCAGAGAGTGAAAGTTGTCTCTACATATTTCCCATGCTGCAGTTTTAGATTGGCACTCTACATATATAGTTGTATCCATAATTGCAGTTGCTGTATCTTACATAGCTCCATGGGACAGGGGCGAAACTACCATTGGTGCAGCAGGTGCAGTGGATGAAGAAGCGTGTATGTGAAACACGTGTTAGGGGTGTTTCATCTCCTTTTTATGTTTGTGTGTATCTAAACTATAAGTGGGGAAGTTATTGATGGGAAAATCTAGATAATGTTAAACATAATATAGCTCCCGGATTGTAGGGGTTTAGTCCTTAGTTGAGTTTGGTATGTATGGGGATTATGAATGGATATTTACACCAAAACTCTATAGTTTATTCCCATCCACTTAATACTGTATAATCATCTTTAGGCACCCTGCACATAGAGATATTAGACAGATAGGTACTGTGTTAATATTTTTACAAACTAGTCACAATTTTGTTGTAATTTTTGCTTAAGCAATTGAATATTGCTACGGCTGATGGAGATTACTAACATAGTAGGTAAATCGCTAAAGTCTCTTTTTTTTTTTTGTTACTTTTTTTTTTTTTTGTTACTTAAAGGGACATTAAACCCAATTTTTTTCTTTCATGATTTAGAAAGAGCATGCCATTTTAAACAACTTTCTAATTTACTTTTATTGTCTAATTTGCTTCATTCTCTTGATATACTTTGCTGAAAAGCATATCTAGATAGGCTCAGTAACTGCTGATTGGTTGCTGCACATAGATGCCTCGTCTGATTGGCTCACCCATGTGCATTGCTATTTCTTTAACAAAGGATATCTAAAGAATGAAGCAAATTAGATAATAGAAGTAAATTGGAATGTTGTTTAAAATTGTATTCTCTATCTGAATCATGAAATAAATTTTTTGGGTTTAGTATCCCTTTAAAGTTTATTGCTTTACTGCCTCGTATATAAAATTATTATTAAAAACAGGGGCACTTTCATTGATTACAATTTTTAAACCCGATTCATTTCCTCCACTCGCATCTCATACTTTATTTAGCTGATTGATGACGAATCCGGCTTCATCCAATCGTTGTGTTCCCCCTTTGGCGTCCAGCTCGTCCTTGTGGGACCTGCTTTTCACAATATAAGAATCTCCAAACTGCTGCTACTTACATTCTCCACCACCTCTGTAGTGGGGACATTACATTTTTTTATTCTGGGTGATTGTTTGGCCCTTCTTTCACAATGATTGGTTGTTAGAGAAAAAAAGGCGGCATTACACATGCAAGTGCTAGTGTAAAAATACATCTGGGCAGAGGACGTTAAGTGTCCCAAGCTGGGAATCCTGTCCGCCCCTGGCTACGTACATGAGGCCCTTTGTATGTTATTCTCAGGCTAATATTTGCTTTTAATATATCATTCTAGCTTGCAAGTATTTAATGTTTAATGTTCCTTTAAAAGTACTTTCACTACCTATTGCCTCCACTTGTCCCTCTTTTGCTGATGCCCATTCTAGGGCAGCTCTTACTACCCCTCTCCCCTTTTCATTCCCATACAATCTGATAGCAGGCCCCCATTACTTACTGTGATCTAACACCTATCCGACATTACCTATCTGCTGTTAATGTAGCTGGTTACAATGTATAGCAGGGACGGCTAACTGGTGCCCCTCTGTACTACTTTTTGGGCCCCTGGAAAATAGCAGAACTTAGAATGTGTATCATAGTTTTTGTGGCACCAGGAAAAAGTGCAATGTTTTTGGTGATTTCTGGTGGGCGGGTAAGCAAAGTGCCATCTTAAAGGAACCCCTTTGGAGGGTAGAAAAGCAGACAGTACCCTGAAATTGTGGACATTTTTAGGGAATATTTTGTTTCTGTGTTTAATAGCCATAAATTTGTATGCGGTTCTTAAGGTTATTAAAATATTGATCTGCGGCCTGGTGTTAGGGAGTTGGCCCCTTACTGATGTATAGTGTGGTTTATACTTGTTAATATAAAATATGGGAGCTATAGCTCTAGAGGGCAATATAAGTATCTTGTTAATAAATAATAATAAAATAAATGCCTTCTATAAATGTTATAATTATGTCTGTTTTATAGATATTATGCATTTATTTTGTCATCACTAATGGTATAATTGGTTCTAGGAAACATTGACTATTGATCCATCGATATTATCACCGATATGGGTTTCTTATGCACTGAGCCACTAAACCTACTAAACCCAATATTTTCCCAGGATGGATTGAGCCAGTAGACAGATACCAGTACTTGCTGAGGCCTTATATATTAAACTTATGACTGTATTGGTTCTGATCTTGCAGAAATATGTCTACAACATGTGGGCTGTATTTATCCTGTATTATCTCAGTGTCTGCAGCTCCAAATATTACACAAGGCGTTAAATGGCTGATTGCGTTTACTGCATGGCTAAATGTACTACAAGGTGTTTTTTGAGTTTATAGGTTTGTAAAAAAGGCTGGAATTACAATAAAATCAGAGCACATGGATATATTCTGCACGTGGCCATTTCTTTCCGTAACTTACTCTTGCTAAGTAAATGTAACCATTTAACATCCTCTGCGTCTTGCTAACTCTTCTGTGAATCTTATTCAGCACTCAGTGTTTTCATAGAGGAAAGATTATTACCGAAGGGTTCAAATGATTCATCAAGTTATAGAGAACTTACTACACAGCAAATTTATAATTATCTGGATAACCTACATTTGGATCCCCCCCCCCAATATTTGCCCGTAACAAAGTTATTCTGCCAGAAGCCATGTCAAAACTATGTTGCTTTGGTTCTTTATTGGCTCTTGCTGCAGTTTAGCTCTGTTTAGCTCTGTTGAAAAGGTTAGGCTGGGACACCCACTGGGGTGCTAACGAGAAGCAGAATATGTCTTTAAAAAATCTCAGAGAGGCCGGCTGGCCCCTCGCCTATACCGCTCAGATTTGCTGCAGCTCTGATTGCGGAAATGTTAGGAGAGTCATCTAGTGAGATGGGGATCATGGTCTCTGCTGGCCTTTCTGGAGATTTTCAGTGGCAGAATTATTTTATGCTTCGGAGTGAATATGAATACGGAGTCTATATGAAACTTTACATGACTGTTCTTTCCTACAATGGCTGGCATGTTAGAGAATTTACAGTGGACACACTACCGATTTACCCACAATGTGCAAAATGAAAGAAAGACATTGGCTGCACACTCTAGTGACCTATTTATAACTGTCCCTAATTGGCCACAGCAGAGAAGGTAACCTAAGTTACAACATGGCAGCTTACATTGTTTTATAGACACTAAGGGGTCTATTTATATATATGTGCGGACAGACATGATCCGGTATAGTGAACCAGGTCCGCCGCACATCGATAAATGCCGACAGCATATGCTGTTGGCATTTATCATTGCACCAGCAGTTCTTGTGAACTGCTGGTGCAATACCGCCCCCTGCAGATTCGCGGCCAATCGGCCGCTAGCAGGGGGTGTCAATTAGCCCGATCGTACATGATCGGGCGGTTTGCTATACGCCACCTCAGAGTCAGCGTATGTGTTTAGGAGCACCGGTCTTAAGACCGCTGCTTCTTAATTCCTGTTTCTGGCGAGCCTGAAGGCTCGCGCGGAAACAAGAGGAATAGGGATCATTCAGCCCTTGTTAAATAGACCCCTAAAACTTTATACTTATTTTGTCAATATTTAAACAGCTAATGCAACTTTAATAATACATCTATTCTCAAACTAATCTTTTCTTTGAATACATCATTCTATCTAGCATATATTTTAGTGTTTATGTTAATGTCCCTTTAAAACGTTAGTGAATCATTAGCTTTTTATGGTATATAACCAAACCTCTTTTTCCATCTCCAAGATTGACATATATAAGTTTAGACACTGTATGTTGGATCAGGGTTCTTCAAACTTTTTTCCCCAAGACCCTGTGCCATGATACCACATACCTTCCCGACCCTATTTTTATGCATGGTCTGAAAATTTCTGAAGTAACAAGATAGCTGCAATTATTGGCAAGTGACTACAATAGGTGCAAACTTTATTCCTGATTGTAGTCAAACACTTGAAAGGTAATAACACACACACTCTCATACAACACACACACCACACACACTCTCATACAACACACACACCACACACACTCTTATACAACACACACACCACACACACTCTTATACAACACACACACACTCTCATACAACACACACAAACTCTCATACAACACACACACCACACACACTCTTATACAACACACACACACTCTCATACAACACACACATCACACACACTCTTATACAACACACACACACTCTCATACAACACACACACCACACACACTCTTATACAACACACACATACTCTCATACAACACACACACACTCTCATACAACACACACACACTCTCATACAACACACACACCACACACACTCTTATACAACACACACACACTCTCATACAACACACACAAACTCTCATACAACACACACACCACACACACTCTTATACAACACACACACACTCTCATACAACACACACATCACACACACTCTTATACAACACACACACACTCTCATACAACACACACACACTCTCATACAACACACACACCACACACACTCTTATACAACACACACACACTCTCATACAACACACACACACTCTCATACAACACACACACCACACACACTCTTATACAACACACACACACTCTCATACAACACACACACCACACACACTCTTATACAACACACACACACTCTCATACAACACACACACCACACACACTCTCATACAACACACAAACTCTCATACAACATGCACACAATACACAAACACTCTCATAGAACACACACACACAACACACACTAAACACACTCATACAACACACACACAAGTCGCGACCCAGTTAACATGGAGTTGCGACCCAGTAATGGGTCCCGACCCCGTGGTTTGAAGAACCCAGTGTTAAGGCTGTGACACACTGCAAGCAGAGCGGCAGGCAGTGTGTAAATGCGGCTGTGCGTGCTCAGTGTGTCCTGCCCTTTTATCTCTGAGCACTCTGCTGCGTCAGGTCGCGTAGCTGAGCCCTCAGAGATGAAATATTTGAACTTCAGAAGCAATGCGACACGGTGCGCCGCATCCCTTGCAGTGTTTCACAGCCTTTAGAAGATAAATTCCAAGAATGATCTTTGTCCAAATGTTATAAGTTACCTGGGCAGAGCTACTTGTCTAACTGATTTAATGATTTGCTAACTAGCATGATTTTGCATCTGAAAAAAACATTGTGGTTGCCATAGCCAAATTAGTTTGATTCTAACAATATCATATGTAAAATGCTAGCTATTTTACTGTAGGGATTACAGCCATAGCATCTGTTTTAGCAAGTACTGTGTTCCTGTTATGCTAGACTGCCAGACTATTGACTTCCAACTAGATTTTGTAGCTTTGGGGAAAGGAAGAGTCATATGCTAACCTTTTCTCTTTTATTTTCTATTATACATACATTCATTTTTTAGATTATTGGAATTTCTCTTTTTCTTATGGGTCCAAACGTGGCCCTATGTTACATTGGTATCCCCTATTATCCCCTTTTGAGTTGAGAAACTATATTTGGGGGTCTAAGAGGGGTTTGTCCTTTTTATATTGCAGTCTCAGATGCACCTTGGGGAAGCTGCGAATAAAAATGAGTCAATTTTCTAATCTTGTGTGAAGTTCAGGGATTCATTAGGTCCTTATTTTAAGGGACAGTAAAGTCATAATTAGTCATTCATGATTTAGACAGTTTAGACAATTATAAACAACTTTCCAATTTATTTCTATTATTTAACTTGCTTCCTTCTCTTGTTATCCTTTGCTGAAACGTTTATCTAGGTATGCTCAGGAGCATCAAAGAACCTAGGTTCTAGCTGCTGATTGGTGGCTGCATATATATATACTGATTGTCATTGGCTCACCCCATGTGTTCAGTTAGAAACCAGTAGTGCATTGCGGCTCCTTCAACAAATGATACCAAGAGAATGAAGCAAATTTGATAAACAGTTGTTTAAAATGGTATGTTCTACCTAAATCATGAAAGAAAAATTTTGGTTTTCATGTCCCTTTAAATATGACAATTGAGACTCTTGTCTGCAACATTCATTTAGTAAGCCTATATAATTCTTTTTTTGTTTTTTTTCTTTTGATGTGAAAGTATATTGTTGATTGAAATGCCTGTAACAGTTTGCATATTTACCGCAAATAAAAATTATATATTAAAAAAGCAGGCAATATTAATAATAGTACATTACAAAGATTTTTTTTTAAAACTTTGCTCAATTGTGGGGAATTACTGTTTGAGTTTATTATCTCTTTGATGTTATACTCTGCAGAGCTTCACTAGAATAATTTATGAGATGATCAGGGCAATAATTAAAGAAGAAATAATGTACTGGCAGTTAAAGCTCGGTATGTCTCTGGCACAATAGGGGCTAATGTTATGGTACAGTGCAAGTCCCAGACAAGGCAGGAAATCACTGAGAAGTCAGCTTCTGTTCTTCACATAATAGTCTGATGCTTTCCAGCTCTTATACATGACAGGATGGAATCAATGAGGTGGTCTGCAGACATCTGGATGTGACAGGGTTAATGGAAGTCATGGCAGATTTATTTGGCAATGACTGCATGGGAGATTTAGGTCATTGCTAGGGTATCCCCCTTCTCCTGTGATGTCATCTACAAAATGACCTCATCCTGGAAATATTCCGTCTGCTGAGCCCCCCCCCCCCTTCCCTTCAAGAGTCTGAGAAATCCAGACAGGCAGGGGTGGGTGTAAACTTCTGTAAGACTATAACACAGTGGGACAGGAAGACTTTGTATTACCTGAGGGTATATACTTCTGCCTTCTTATACCACATCATGCTGAGTATAAATATACAGAGGCTTTATATAGTGAACATATTGTTCTTTGCAATAATGAGTTGAATCTACATACCAGTAATGAACATTCTGCACTGTATAACAATAATGACTATCTGTGCAGTGATGATGAATATGGTGCACTGTACAATGTTTCTAAAATATAAAATTGTATAAATTCAAAATTGTATAAGAGCATTTTATTTTTGCATATAACAAATGTTTCTAACCCCTGCATATGTGCTTAGCCACTTAGATATGTTTTTTGGCAAAGGATACCAAGAGAACAAAATACATTTGACTCAAGTAAATTTGCTTGCTCTATCTGGACCATGAAAGGTTAATTTTGAGTTTCTTGTCCCTTTAAATAGTGTGTTTTATATATATATATATATATATATATAAATTTAAAATCCTAGCCTACTAGCCAGGACAAAATGTTACCCGCCACTTTGCATATGTTTAACTATTGTGAAACATTTTGTAATATTGTTTATTTCTCTTGTTAAGTGTATCCAGTCCACGGATCATCCATTACTTGTGGGATATTCTCCTTCCCAACAGGAAGTTGCAAGAGGATCACCCACAGCAGAGCTGCTATATAGCTCCTCCCCTCACTGCCATATCCAGTCATTCTCTTGCAACTCTCAACAAAGATGGACGTAGTAAGAGGAGAGTGGTGTATTATAGTTAGTTTTTTAACTTCAATCAAAAGTTTGTTATTTTTAAATGGTACCGGAGTGTACTGTTTCATCTCAGGCAGCATTAGAAGAAGAATCTGCCTGTGATTTCTATGATCTTAGCAGAAGTAACTAAGATCCATTGCTGTTCTCACATATTCTGAGGAGTGAGGTAACTTCAGAGAGGGAATGACGTGCAGGTTTTCCTGCAATAAGGTATGTGCAGTTAATATTTTTCTAGGGATGGAATTTGCTAGAAAATGCTGCTGATACCGGATTAATGTAAGTAAAGCCTTAAATGCAGTGATAGCGACTGGTATCAGGCTTATTAATAGAGATACATACTCTTATAAAAGTGTAATATAAAACGTTTGCTGGCATGTTTAATCGTTTTTACATATGTTTGGTGACAAAACTTATTGGGGTCTAGTTTTTTTCCACATGGCTGGTTTGATTTTTGCCTAGAAACAGTTCCTGAGGCTTTCCACTGTTGCAATATGAGTGGGAAGGGCCTATTTTAGTGTATTTCTGTGCAGCTAAAAATACTGACAGAGACATTCAGCTTCTTCCTGCATGATCCAGGACATCTCTGAAGGGCTCAAAAGGCTTCAAAGTCGTGTTTGAGGAGGGTAACAATCACAGCAGACTGTGGCAGTTGTTGTGACTGTGTTTAAAAAACGTTTTTGTCATTTATTATTCTGTTTTTGTTATTAAGGGGTTAATCATCCATTTGCAAGTGGGTGCAATGCTCTGCTGACTTGTTACATACACTGTAAAAATGTTGTTAGTGTAACTGCCTTTTTTCACTGTTATTTCAAATTTTGTCAAAATTTGTTTCTCTTAAAGGCACAGTAACGTTTTTTATATTGCTTGTTAACTTGCTTTAAAGTGTTTTCCAAGCTTGCTAGTCTCATTGCTAGTCTGTACAAACATGTCTGAAACAGAGGATACTTGTTCATTATGTTTAAAAGCCATGGTGGAGCCCCATAGGAGAATGTGTACTAAATGTATTGATTTCACCTTAAACAGTAAAGATCAGTCTTTATCTATAAAAGAATTGTCACCAGAGGGGTCTGTCGAGGGGGAAGTTATGCCGACTAACTCTCCCCACGTGTCGGACCCTTCGCCTCCCGCTCAAGGGATGCACGCTAATATGGCGCCAAGTACATCAGGGACGCCCATAGCGATTACTTTGCAGGACATGGCTGCAATCATGAATAATACCCTGTCAGAGGTATTATCCAGATTGCCTGAATTGAGAGGCAAGCGCGATAGCTCTGGGGTTAGACGAGATACAGAGCGCGTAGATGCTGTAAGAGCCATGTCTGATACTGCGTCACAATATGCAGAACCTGAGGACGGAGAGCTTCAGTCTGTGGGTGACGTCTCTGAATCGGGGAGACCTGATTCAGAGATTTCTAATTTTAAATTTAAGCTTGAGAACCTCCGTGTATTGCTTGGGGAGGTATTAGCTGCTCTGAATGACTGTGACACAATTGCAGTGCCAGAGAAATTGTGTAGGCTGGATAAATACTATGCAGTGCTGGTGAGTACTGATGTTTTTCCAATACCTAATAGGCTTACAGTAATTTTTAGTAAGGAGTGGGATAGGCCCGGTGTGCCCTTTTCCCCACCTCCTATATTTAGAAAAATGTTTCCAATAGATGCCACTACACGGGACTTATGGCAGACTGTCCCTAAGGTGGAGGGAGCAGTTTCTACTTTAGCAAAGCGTACCACTTTCCTGGTTGAGGACAGTTGTGCTTTTTCAGATCCAATGGATAAAAAATTAGAGGGTTACCTTAAGAAAATGTTTATTCAACAAGGTTTTATTTTACAGCCCCTTGCATGCATTGCGCCTGTCACTGCTGCGGCGGCATTCTGGTTTGAGGCCCTGGAAGAGGCCATCCATACCGCTCCATTGACTGAAATTGTTGACAAGCTTAGAACTCTTAAGCTAGCTAACTCATTTGTTTCTGATGCCATTGTTCATTTGACTAAACTAACGGCTAAGAATTCCAGATTCGCCATCCAGGCGCGTAGGGCGCTATGGCTCAAATCCTGGTCAGCTGATGTGACTTCAAAGTCTAAATTACTCAACATTCCTTTCAAGGGGCAGACCTTATTCGGGCCTGGTTTGAAAGAAATTATTGCTGACATTACTGGAGGTAAGGGTCATACCCTTCCTCAGGAAAAGGCCAAACAGTCTAATTTTCGTGCCTTTCGAAATTTCAAGGCAGGTGCAGCATCAACTTCCTCTGCTTCAAAACAAGAGGGAACTTTTGCTCAATCCAAGCAGGCCTGGAAACCTAACCAGTCCTGGAACAAGGGCAAGCAGGCCAGAAAGCCTGCTGCTGCTTCTAAGACAGCATGAAGGAGCGGCCCCCTATCCGACAACGGATCTAGTAGGGGGCAGACTCTCTCTCTTCGCCCAGGCGTGGGCAAGAGATGTTCAGGATCCCTGGGCATTGGAGATCATATCTCAGGGATATCTTCTGGACTTCAAAGCTTCTCCTCCACAAGGGATATTTCACCTTTCAAGATTATCTGCAAACCAGATAAAGAAAGAGGCATTCCTAAGCTGCGTACAAGATCTCCTTGTAATGGGAGTGATCCATCCAGTTCCGCGGACGGAACAAGGACAGGGGTTTTATTCAAATCTGTTTGTGGTTCCCAAAAAAGAGGGAACCTTCAGACCAATTTTGGATTTAAAGATCCTAAACAAATTCCTCAGAGTTCTGTCATTCAAGATGGAAACTATTCGAACCATTTTACCCATGATCCAAGAGGGTCAGTACATGACCACAGTGGACTTAAAGGATGCTTACCTTCACATTCTGATTCACAAGAATCATCAGTTCCTGAGGTTTGCCTTTCTAGACAGGCATTACCAATTTGTAGCTCTTCCATTTGGGTTGGCTACAGCCCCAAGAATTTTTACAAAGGTTCTGGGCTCACTTCTGGCGGTCCTAAGACCGCGAGGCATAGCGGTGGCTCCTTACCTGGATGATATCCTGATACAGGCGTCAAGCTTTCAAATTGCCAAATCTCATACAGAGATAGTTCTGGCATTCCTGAGGTCGCATGGGTGGAAAGTGAACGAAGAAAAGAGTTCTCTATCTCCTCTCACGAGGGTTTCCTTCCTAGGGACTCTAATAGATTCTGTAGAAATGAAAATTTACCTGACGGAGTCCAGGTTATCAAAACTTCTAAATGCTTGCCGTGTTCTTCACTCCATTCCGCGCCCCACGGTGGCTCAGTGCATGGAAGTAATCGGCTTAATGGTAGCGGCGATGGACATAGTGCCATTCGCGCGCCTGCATCTCAGACCGCTGCAATTATGCATGATCAGTCAGTGGAATCGGGATTACACAGATTTGTCCCCTCTACTAAATCTGGATCAGGAAACCAGATATTCTCTTCTCTGGTGGTTATCTTGGGCCCATCTGTCCAAGGGTATGACCTTTCGCAGACCAGATTGGACAATTGTAACAACAGATGCCAGCCTTCTAGGTTGGGGTGCAGTCTGGAACTCCCTGAAGGCTCAGGGTTCATGGACTCAGGAGGAGAAACTCCTCCCAATGAATAGTCTGGAGTTAAGAGCAATATTCAATGCTCTTCAGGCTTGGCCTCAGCTAGCAGCACTGAGGTTCATCAGATTTCAGTCGGACAACATCACGACTGTGGCTTACATCAACCATCAAGGGGGAACCAGGAGTTCCCTAGCGATGTCAGAAGTCTCCAAGATAATTCGCTGGGCAGAGACTCACTCTTGCCACCTGTCAGCGATCCATATCCCAGGTGTAGAGAACTGGGAGGCGGATTTTCTAAGTCGTCAGACTTTTCATCCGGGGGAATGGGAACTCCATCCGGAGGTGTTTGCTCAATTGGTTCTCCGTTGGGGCAAACCAGAATTGGATCTCATGGCGTCTCGCCAGAACGCCAAGCTTCCTTGTTACGGATCCAGGTCCAGGGACCCAGAAGCGCCACTGATAGATGCTCTAGCAGCGCCTTGGTTCTTCAACCTGGCTTATGTGTTTCCACCGTTTCCTCTGCTCCCTCGTCTGATTGCCAAAATCAAACAGGAAAGAGCATCAGTGATATTGATAGCGCCTGCGTGGCCACGCAGGACCTGGTATGCAGACCTAGTGGACATGTCATCCTTTCCACCATGGACTCTGCCTCTGAGACAAGACCTTCTAATACAATCTGAGACTGACTGCATGGAGATTGAACGCTTGATCCTATCAAAGCGTGGCTTCTCCGAGTCAGTAATTGATACCTTAATACAGGCACGAAAGCCTGTCACCAGGAAAATTTACCACAAGATATGGCGTAAATATCTTCATTGGTGTGAATCCAAGAATTACTCATGGAGTAGGGTTAGGATTCCTAGGATATTGTCCTTCCTCCAAGAGGGTTTGGACAAAGGATTATCAGCTAGTACTTTAAAGGGACAGATTTCTGCTCTGTCTATTCTTTTACACAAGCGTCTGGCAGAAGTTCCAGACGTTCAGGCATTTTGTCAGGCTTTAGTTAGAATTAAGCCTGTGTTTAAACCTGTTGCTCCTCCATGGAGCTTAAACTTGGTTCTTAAAGTTCTTCAAAGAAGGAACATCTTTTGCATAATCTAGACGTAGTCCGTGCCTTGAAGTTTTATTTACAGACTACTAAAGATTTTCGCCAAACATCTAACCTGTTTGTTGTTTACTCTGGACAGAGGAGAGGTCAGAAGGCCTCGGCAACCTCTCTTCCTTTTTGGCTTTGGAGTATAATCCGTTTAGCCTATGAGACTGCTGGACAGCAGCCTCCTGAAAGGATTACAGCTCATTCTACTAGAGCTGTGGCTTCCACCTGGGCCTTTAAAAATGAGGCCTCTGTTGAACAGATTTGCAAGGCTGCAACTTGGTCTTCCGTTCATACTTTCTCCAACATTGGTGTGTCCGGTCCACGGCGTCATCCTTACTTGTGGGAAATATCTCTTCCCCAACAGGAAATGGCAAAGAGTCCCAGCAAAAGCTGGCCATATAGTCCCTCCTAGGCTCCGCCCACTCCAGTCATTCTCTTTGCCGTTGCACAGGCAACATCTCCACAGAGATGGTTAAGAGTATGTGGTGTTTTAGTTGTAGTTTTTTATTCTTTTATTCTACTATCAAGAGTTTGTTATTTTAAAATAGTGCTGGTATGTACTATTTACTCTGAAACAGAAAAAGATGAAGAATTCTGTTTGTGAGAGGAAGATGATTTTAGCAGACAGTAACTAAAATCGGGTGCTGTTTCCACAAGGATTGTTGAGATGAAGTAACTTCAGTTGGGGGAAACAGTTAGCAGACTTTTTCTGCTTAAGGTATGACTAGCCATATTTCTAACAAGACTGTGTAATGCTGGAAGGCTGTCATTTCCCCTCATGGGGACCGGTAAGCCATTTTCTTAGTCTCAAACAGAATAAAGGGCTTAATATGGGCTATAAAACTGATAGACACTTTTATGGGCAAAATCGATTGCTTTATTTGGGCATTTTATACATGTTTATGCTTGTAATTCACACTTATAAGCTTGGGGAACGTTTTTTAACGTCAGGCACTGTGTTAGACACCTTTCCAGTCAGGAAGGGCCTTCCCAGTTGTAGGCTGAGCCTCATTTTCGCGCCATTACTGCGCAGTTACTTTTTGAGAGCAGACATGCAGATGCATGTGTGAGGATCCCAAAGTAGTTGGAAAAGTTCCTAGAAGGCTTCATTTGGTATCGTATTCCCCTCTGGGTTTGGTAAAGTCGCAGCAAAGGCTGTAGCTGGGACTGTAGAGGGGTTAAAACTGTAACCGGCTCCGGTTTCTTTATTTTAAGGGTTAAAGCTTTGAAAATTGGTGTGCAATACTTTGAATGCTTTAAGACACTGTGGTGAAAATTTGAACAATTCCTTCATACTTTTTCACATATTCAGTAATAAAGTGTGTACTGTTTAAAATTTAAAGAGACAGTAACGTTTTGTTTTAAAACTTTTTTTGTACTTTATTGACAAGTTTAAGCCTGTTTAACATGTCTGCACCTTCAGATAAGCTATGTTCTATATGTATGAAAGCCAATGTGTCTCCCCCTTCAAAATTGTGTGATAATTGTGCCATAGCGTCCAAACAAAGTAAGGACAATACTGCCACAGATAATGAAATTGCCCAAGATGATTCCTCAGATGAAGGGAGTAGACATGGTTCTACATCATCTCCTTCTGTGTCTACACCAGTTTTGCCCACGCAGGAGGCCCCTAGTACTTCTAACGCGCCAATGCTTATTACCATGCAACAATTGACGGCTGTAATGGATAACTCCATAGCAAATATTTTATCCAAAATGCCTGCATATCAGAGAAAGCGCGATTGCTCTGTTTTAAACACTGAAGAGGAGGAAGGCGTTGATGATAATTGCTCTGTCATACCCTCACACCAATCTGAAGGGGCCATGAGGGAGGTTTTGTCAGATGGGGAAATTTCAGATTCAGGTAGAATTCCTCAACAGGCTGAACCTGATGTTGTGACATTTAAATTTAAATTAGAGCATCTCCGCGCACTGCTTAAGGAGGTGTTATCTACTCTGGATGATTGTGACAACTTGGTCATTCCAGAAAAATTATGCAAGATGGACAAGTTCCTAGAGGTTCCGGTGCACCCCGACGCTTTTCCTATACCCAAGCGGGTGGCGGACATAGTGAATAAGGAGTGGGAGAGGTCCGGCATACCTTTTGTCCCCCTCCTATATTTAAAAAATTATTTCCTATGGTCGACTCCAGAAAGGACTTATGGCAGACAGTCCCTAAGGTCGAGGGGGCAGTTTCTACTCTAAACAAACGCACTACTATCCCTATCGAGGATAATTGTGCTTTCAAAGATCCTATGGATAAAAAATTGGAGGGTTTGCTTAAAAAGATTTTTGTACAGCAAGGTTACCTCCTGCAACCCATTTCGTGCATTGTTCCTGTAACTACAGCAGCGTGGTTCTGGTTCGAGGAACTGGAAAAGTCGCTCAGTAGAGAGACTCCGTATGAGGAGGTTATGGACAGAGTTCACGCACTCAAGTTGGCTAATTCTTTTATTTTAGATGCCGCTTTGCAATTAGCTAGATTAGCGGCGAAAAATTCAGGGTTTGCAATTGTGGCGCGCAGAGCACTTTGGCTAAAGTCTTGGTCAGCGGATGTATCTTCCAAGACAAAATTACTTAATATCCCCTTCAAGGGTAAAACTCTCTTTGGGCCAGAATTGAAAGAGATTATTTCTGACATCACTGGGGGAAAGGGCCACGCCCTTCCACAAGATAGACCTTTCAAAGCCAAGAATAAGTCTAATTTTCGTTCCTTTCGCAATTTCAGGAACGGACCGACCTCTAACTCTGCATCCTCTAAACAAGAGAGAAACGCTTCACAAACCAAACCAGCCTGGAAACCGATGCAAGGCTGGAACAAGGGTAAGCAGGCCAAGAAGCCTGCTGCTGCTAACAAAACAGCATGAAGGAGTAGCCCCCGATCCGGGACCGGATCTAGTAGGGGGCAGACTCTCTCTCTTTGCTCAGGCTTGGGCAAGAGATGTTCAGGATCCCTGGACGCTAGAAATAGTTTCTCAGGGTTATCTCCTAGAATTCAAGGAACTAACCCCAAGGGGAAGGTTCCACATATCTCACTTATCCTCAAACCAAATAAAGAGACAGGCATTCTTACATTGTGTAGAAGACCTGTTAAAGATGGGAGTGATACACCCAGTTCCAATGGCGGAACAAGGAATGGGATTTTACTCAAATCTGTTCGTAGTTCCCAAAAAAGAGGGAACCTTCAGACCAATTCTGGATTTAAAAATCCTAAACAAATTTCTCAGAGTACCATTGTTCAAAATGGAAACCATTCGAACGATTCTACCTACAATCCAGGAAGGTTAATTTATGACTACCGTGGATCTAAAGGATGCGTATCTACATATCCCTATCCACAAAGAACATCATCAGTTCCTAAGGTTCGCCTTTCTGGACAAACATTACCAGTTTGTGGCCCTCCCATTCGGGTTAGCCACTGCTCCAAGGATTTTCACAAAGGTACTCGGGTCCCTTCTAGCGGTTCTAAGACCGAGGGGCATTGCAGTAGTACCTTACTTGGACGACATTCTAATACAAGCGTCGTCTCTTTCAAAGGCAAAGGCTCATACAGACATCGTTCTGGCCTTTCTCAGATCTCACGGATGGAAGGTGAACATAGAAAAAAGTTCCCTATCTCCGTCGACAAGAGTTCCTTTCTTGGGAACAATAATAGATTCTTTAGAAATGAGGATTTTCCTGACAGAAGTCAGAAAGTCAAAACTTCTAAACACTTGTCAAGTTCTTCATTCTATTCCTCGTCCTTCCGTAGCTCAGTGCATGGAAGTAGTAGGGTTGATGGTTGCAGCAATGGACATAGTTCCTTTTGCGCGAATTCATCTAAGACCATTACAACTGTGCATACTGAAACAGTGGAATGGGGACTATACAGACTTGTCTCCAGTGATTCAAGTAGATCAGAAGACCAGAGACTCACTCCGTTGGTGGCTAACCCTGGACCACCTGTCCCAGGGAATGAGCTTCCGCAGACCAGAGTGGGTGATCGTCACGACTGACGCCAGTCTAGTGGGCTGGGGCGCGGTCTGGGAATCCCTGAAAGCTCAGGGACTATGGTCTCGGGAAGAGTCTCTTCTCCCGATAAACATTCTGGAACTGAGAGCGATATTCAATGCTCTCAGGGCTTGGCCTCAGCTAGCAAAGGCCAGATTCATAAGATTCCAATCAGACAACATGACGACTGTTGCTTATATCAATCATCAGGGGGGAACAAGGAGTTCCCTGGCGATGAAAGAAGTGACCAAAATAATTCAATGGGCGGAGGATCACTCCTGCCACCTATCTGCGATCCACATCCCAGGTGTGGAAAACTGGGAAGCAGATTACCTGAGTCGTCAGACTTTCCATCCGGGGGAGTGGGAACTCCACCCGGAGATCTTTGCCCAGTTGACTCAATTATGGGGCATTCCAGACATGGATCTGATGGCGTCTCGTCAGAACTTCAAGGTTCCTTGCTACGGGTCCAGATCCAGGGATCTCAAGGCGACTCTAGTGGATGCACTAGTAGCGCCTTGGACCTTCAACCTAGCCTATGTGTTTCCACCGTTCCCTCTCATTCCCAGGCTGGTAGCCAGGATCAAGCAGGAGAGGGCTCCGGTGATCTTGATTGCTCCTGCGTGGCCACGCAGGACTTGGTATGCAGACCTGGTGAATATGTCATTGGTTCCACCATGGAAGCTACCTTTGAGACAGGATCTTCTTGTACAGGGTCCATTCGAACATCCAAATCTGGTCTCCCTCCAGCTGACGGCTTGGAAATTGAACGCTTGATTCTATCAAAGCGTGGGTTTTCAGATTCTGTGATAGATACTCTAGTTCAAGCCAGGAAACCGGTAACTAGAAAAATTTACCATAAAATATGGAAAAGATATATCTGCTGGTGTGAATCCAAGGGATTCTTATGGAATAAGATAAAAATTCCTAAGATCCTTTCCTTTCTACAAGAAGGTTTGGATAAAGGATTATAAGCGAGTTCTCTAAAGGGACAGATTTCTGCTTTATCTGTCTTATTACACAAACGACTGGCAGCTGTGCCAGATGTTCAAGCATTTGTTCAGGCTCTGGTTAGGATCAAGCCTGTTTACAGACCTTTGACTCCTCCTTGGAGTCTAAATCTAGTTCTTTCAGTTCTTCAAGGGGTTCCGTTTGAACCTCTACATTCCATAGATATTAAGTTGTTATCTTGGAAAGTTTTGTTTTTGGTTGCTATTTCTTCTGCTAGAAGAGTTTCTGAGTTATCTGCTTTGCAGTGTTCTCCGACCTATCTGGTGTTCCATGCAGATAAGGTGGTTTTGCGTACTAAGCCTGGTTTTCTTCCAAAGGTTGTTTCTAACAAAAATATTAACCAGGAGATAGTTGTACCTTCTTTGTGTCCGAATCCAGTTTCAAAGAAGGAACGTTTGTTGCACAATTTGGACGTAGTCCGTGCTCTAAAATTCTATTTAGAAGCTACAAAGGATTTCAGACAAACATCTTCTCTGTTTGTCGTCTATTCTGGTAAGAGGAGAGGTCAAAAAGCGACTTCTACCTCTCTTTCCTTTTGGCTTAAAAGCATCATCCGATTGGCTTACGAGACTGCCGGACGGCAGCCTCCTGAAAGAATCACAGCTCACTCCACTAGGGCTGTGGCTTCCACATGGGCCTTCAAGAACGAGGCTTCTGTTGATCAGATATGTAAGGCAGCGACTTGGTCTTCACTGCACACTTTTGCCAAATTTTACAAATTTGATACTTTTGCTTCTTCGGAGGCTATTTTTGGGAGAAAGGTTTTGCAAGCCGTGGTGCCTTCCGTTTAGGTAACCTGATTTGCTCCCTCCCTTCATCCGTGTCCTAAAGCTTTGGTATTGGTTCCCACAAGTAAGGATGACGCCGTGGACCGGACACACCAATGTTGGAGAAAACAGAATTTATGCTTACCTGATAAATTACTTTCTCCAACGGTGTGTCCGGTCCACGGCCCGCCCTGGTTTTTTAATCAGGTTTGATGAATTATTTTCTCTAACTACAGTCACCACAGCGCCCTATAGCTTCTCCTGTTTTTTTTTCCTCCTGTCCGTCGGTCGAATGACTGGGGTGGGCGGAGCCTAGGAGGGACTATATGGCCAGCTTTTGCTGGGACTCTTTGCCATTTCCTGTTGGGGAAGAGATATTTCCCACAAGTAAGGATGACGCCGTGGACCGGACACACCGTTGGAGAAAGTAATTTATCAGGTAAGCATAAATTCTGTTTTTTCCAAATTTTCCAAATTTGATACTTTTGCTTCTTCGGAGGCTGTTTTTGGGAGAAAGGTTCTACAGGCAGTGGTTCCTTCCGTTTAAGTTCCTGCCTTGTCCCTCCCATCATCCGTGTACTTTAGCTTTGGTATTGGTATCCCACAAGTAATGGATGATCCGTGGACTGGATACACTTAACAAGAGAAAACATAATTTATGCTTACCTGATAAATTTATTTCTCTTGTAGTGTATCCAGTCCACGGCCCGCCCTGTCCTTTTCAGGCAGGTCTAAATTTTAATTAAACTACAGTCACCACTGCACCCTATGGTTTCTCCTTTCTTGGCTTGTTTCGGTCGAATGACTGGATATGGCAGTGAGGGGAGGAGCTATATAGCAGCTCTGCTGTGGGTGATCCTCTTGCAACTTCCTGTTGGGAAGGAGAATATCCCACAAGTAATGGATGATCCGTGGACTGGATACACTACAAGAGAAATAAATTTATCAGGTAAGCATAAATTATGTTATTTGATATCATAAAATTAAATAATGCAATATACAGTAATAAATTAACAAAAATAAGATCATAGCAGGCACAGCTAAAAATATAAACTAGAGGTTCTGGGGAAGAAAACAGCTGGATAGAAAAAGGAAGTGCTGACAGTCATGGAAGGTGAGGTTCCTCTCTCTCATATCACTCTTTTTCTTTTACAAGATATGACGAGTCCACGGATTTCTTCCTTGTGGGATATTGCCTCCTGGTCAGCAGGAGGAGTGAAAGAGCTCCACAGCAGAGCTGCATAAATAGCTCCTCCCTTCCCCCCCAACCCAGTCATTCTCTTTGCCTGTGTTAGTGATAGGAGTGTAGTCTGGAATTCCCTGAAGGCTCAGGGTGTGTGGACTCAGTCAGAGTCTCTACTTGCAAACAATATTCTGGAGTTGAGGGCAATATTCAATGCTCTTCAGGCTTGGCCTCAGTTGGCTTCGGCAAAGTTCATCTGATTTCAGTCGGACAACATCACGGCTGTGGCTTACATCAATCATCAAGGAGGAACAAGGAGTTCCTTGGCGATGACAGAAGTATCCAAGATAATTCGGTGGGCGGAGGCTCACTCTTGTTATCTGTCAGCAATCTACATCCCAGGAGTAGACAACTGGGAAGCAGATTTTTTGAGCAGACAGACGTTTCACCCGGGGGAGTGGGAACTCCACCCGGAGGTCTTTGCCACCCTGATTCTCAGATGGGGCAGACCGGAGCTGGATCTTATGGCATCTCGTCAGAATGCCAAGCTCCCGAGATACAGATCCAGGTCCAGGGATCCTCAGGCCGAACTGATAGATGCCTTGGCAGCGCCTTGGTCGTTCAACCTAGCCTATGTGTTTCCTCCATTTGCTCTCCTTCCCCAGGAGATTGCTCGAGTCAAACAGGAGAGGGCTTTGGTGATTCTCATCGCTCCTGCATGGCCTTGCAGGACTTTGTATGCCGATCTGATGGACATGTCATCTCTGCCACCGTGAAAGCTTCCATTGAGGCAGGACCTTCTCATTCAGGGACCCTTCCATCATCCAAATCTAATTTCTCTGCAGCTGACTGCTTGGAGATTGAACGCTTGATTTTATCTAAGCGGGGGTTCTCTGATGTGGTCATTGCTACCTTGATTCAGGCAGGCAAGCCTGTTACTAGAAAGATTTACTATAAGATGTGGCCCTGACTAGAATCAGACCTGTGTTTAGACCAATTGCTCCTCCTTGGAGCTTGAATTTAGTTCTTAATGTTCTTCAAGGGGTTCTGTTTGAACCTATGCATTCCATAGATATTAAGTTAATATCTTGGAAAGTTTTATTTTTGGTTGCTATTTCTTCTCGCAGAGTTTCTGAGCTTTCGGCATTATAATGTGATTCTCCTTATCTTATTTTCCATTCGGATAAGGTGGTGTTACGTACCAAACCTGGTTTTCTTCCTAAGGTTGTTTCTAACAAGAATATTAATCAGGAAATTGTTGTTCCTTCCTTGTGTCCTAACCCTTCTTCTAAGAAGGAGCGTCTGTTACATAATTTGGACATAGTCCGTGCATTAAAGTTCTACTTGCAGGCGACTAAGGATTTTCGTCAAACATCTTCATTATTTGTTGTTTTTGCTGGGAAACGTAGGGGTCAGAAAGCTACGGCTACCTCCCTTTCTTTTTGGCTGAAGAGTATCATCCGTTTTGCATATGAGACTGCTGGACAGCAGCCTCCTGAAAGAATTACGGCTCATTCTACTAGGGCTGTGGCTTCCTCATGGGCATTTAAAAATTATGCTTCTGTTGAACAGATTTGCAAGGCTGCAACTTGGTCGTATCTTCACCCTTTTTCCAAATTTTCCAAATTTTATATTTTTGCCTCGTCTGGGGCTGTTTTTGGGAGAAAGGTTCTTCAAGCAGTGGTACCTTCCATTTAGGTTCCTGTCTTGTCCCTCCCTTTCATCCATGTCCTATAGCTTTGGTATTGTATCCCATAAGTAAGGATGAAATCTGTGGACTCGTCATATCTTGTAAAAGAAAAGGAAATTTATGCTTACCTGATAAATGTATTTCTTTTACGATATGACGAGTCCACGGCCCACCCTGTCGTTTTTTTTCTAAAGACAGGTTTTTATTTTTGTTAAACTTCAGTCACCTCTGCTCCTTGGCTTTTCCTTTCTCTTCCTAACTTTGGTCGAATGACTGGGTTGGGGGGAAGGGAGGAGCTATTTATGCAGCTCTGCTGTGGAGCTCTTTGCCTCCTCCTGCTGACCAGGAGGCGATATCCCATAAGTAAGGATGAAATCTGTGAACTCGTCATATCGTAAAAGAAATACATTTATCAGGTAAGCATAAATTTCCTTTTTTCTCCATTTGGTCTTAACTCTACCTTCTTTTACACTTTCACTTTTCCTCTGCAATCTCTCTCTTTCGCTGTCCTATTTACCCTCTCAGAAGTAACAGTCTAAGCACTAATGGGGTGAGGTCCCTTCAGCCCTAGAAGTATAACATATCCTTGCACTTTCATGGATATACTGTATAATATTGCGATAGATAATAGTTTTAGCACATAGCACAAAATGTGTGTTTGTCAGTGCTACAATAGGAATGTACATTCTGCAAATACAATGTGCCAACTTTGCTACTTACAACATGCCACCAGACTTCAGACTCAACATTCACTAACTAAGTTTCACTCGCCACCGTTACATTTCCACTTACCAATGACTACTGGGCTAGTGGAAATTTTGAGCCCTGATATATGGTATATCTCCAAGACCTTTTAATGGGTGCACCACACGACCGATCTTACCACCCACCTAACATTTAGCTAATATTACAAATTGTTTTAATGTTTGTTGTACAAGTTATCATTAAATCAATTTATGTTAAATTATGCAATTAATCTGTGCTTTTGATAGCTTAAGTAACATTTATAAATAACTGAACATGTTATAATATTTCATAGTATTACACTGCACTCGCTACTGCATAATTCCACCCGGCTAGCATTTTTTTTCTCCTAGAACACTATAATTAATTAATATATATATATATATATATATATATATATATATATATATATATATATATATATATATATATATATTTCTCCAACATAGGTGTGTCCGGTCCACGGCGTCATCCTTACTTGTGGGATATTCTCTTCCCCAACAGGAAATGGCAAAGAGCCCAGCAAAGCTGGTCACATGATCCCTCCTAGGCTCCGCCTACCCCAGTCATTCTCTTTGCCGTTGTACAGGCAACATCTCCACGGAGATGGCTTAGAGTTTTTTAGTGTTTAACTGTAGTTTTTATTATTCAATCAAGAGTTTGTTATTTTAAAATAGTGCTGGTATGTACTATTTACTCTGAAACAGAAAAGAGATGAAGATTTCTGTTTGTATGAGGAAAATGATTTTAGCAACCGTTACTAAAATCCATGGCTGTTCCACACAGGACTGTTGAGAGGAATTAACTTCAGTTGGGGGAACAGTGAGCAGTCTCTTGCTGCTTGAGGTATGACACATTCTAACAAGACGATGTAATGCTGGAAGCTGTCATTTTCCCTATGGGATCCGGTAAGCCATGTTTATTAAGATAGTAAATAAGGGCTTCACAAGGGCTTATTAAGACTGTAGACTTTTTCTGGGCTAAATCGATTCATATATTACATATATTTAGCCTTGAGGAATCATTTAATCTGGGTATTTTGGTAAAATTATATCGGCAGGCACTGTTTTAGACACCTTATTCTTTAGGGGCTTTCCCTAATCATAGGCAGAGCCTCATTTTCGCGCCGGTATTGCGCACTTGTTTTTGAGAGGCATGACATGCAGTCGCATGTGTGAGGAGCTCTGATACATAGAAAAGACTTTCTGAAGGCGTCATTTGGTATCGTATTCCCCTTTGGGCTTGGTTGGGTCTCAGCAAAGCAGATACCAGGGACTGTAAAGGGGTTAAAGTTAAAAACGGCTCCGGTTCCGTTATTTTAAGGGTTAAAGCTTCCAAATTTGGTGTGCAATACTTTTAAGGCTTTAAGACACTGTGGTGAAATTTTGGTGAATTTTGAACAATTCCTTCATATTTTTTCGCAATTGCAGTAATAAAGTGTGTTCAGTTTAAAATTTAAAGTGACAGTAACGGTTTTATTTTAAAACGTTTTTTGTACTTTGTTATCAAGTTTATGCCTGTTTAACATGTCTGAACTACCAGATAGACTGTGTTCTGAATGTGGGGAAGCCAGGGTTCCTTCTCATTTAAATAAATGTGATTTATGTGACAATGAAAATGATGCCCAAGATGATTCCTCAAGTGAGGGGAGTAAGCATGGTACTGCATCATTCCCTCCTTCGTCTACACGAGTCTTGCCCACTCAGGAGGCCCCTAGTACATCTAGCGCGCCAATACTCCTTACTATGCAACAATTAACGGCTGTAATGGATAATTCTATCAAAAACATTTTAGCCAAAATGCCCACTTATCAGCGTAAGCGCGACTGCTCTGTTTTAGATACTGAAGAGCATGACGACGCTGATGATAATGGTTCTGAAATGCCCCTACACCAGTCTGATGGGGCCAGGGAGGTTTTGTCTGAGGGAGAAATTTCAGATTCAGGGAAAATTTCTCAACAAGCTGAACCCGATGTGATTACATTTAAATTTAAGTTGGAACATCTCCGCGCTCTGCTTAAGGAGGTATTATCCACTCTGGATGATTGTGAGAATTTGATCATCCCAGAGAAACTATGTAAAATGGACAAGTTCCTAAAGGTCCCGGGGCTCCCAGAAGCTTTTCCTATACCCAAGCGGGTGGCGGACATTGTAAATAAAGAATGGGAAAGGCCCGGTATACCTTTCGTCCCTCCCCCCATATTTAAAAAATTGTTTCCTATGGTCGACCCCAGAAAGGACTTATGGCAGACAGTCCCCAAGGTCGAGGGAGCGGTTTCCACTTTAAACAAACGCACCACTATACCCATAGAAGATAGTTGTGCTTTCAAAGATCCTATGGATAAAAAATTAGAAGGTTTACTTAAAAAGATGTTTGTTCAGCAAGGTTACCTTCTACAACCAATTTCATGCATTGTCCCTGTCACTACAGCCGCGTGTTTCTGGTTCGATGAGCTAGTAAAGGCGGTCGATAGTGATTCTCCTCCTTATGAGGAGATTATGGACAGAATCCGTGCTCTCAAATTGGCTAATTCTTTCACCCTAGACGCCACTTTGCAATTGGCTAGGTTAGCGGCTAAGAATTCTGGGTTCGCTATCCAAGAACAAACTACTTAACATTCCTTTCAAGGGGAAAACGCTGTTTGGCCCTGACTTGAAAGAGATTATCTCTGATATCACTGGGGGTAAGGGCCACGCCCTTCCTCAGGATCGGTCTTTCAAGGCCAAAAATAAACCTAATTTTCGTCCCTTTCGTAGAAACGGACCAGCCCAAAGTGCTACGTCCTCTAAGCAAGAGGGTAATACTTCTCAAGCCAAGCCAGCTTGGAGACCAATGCAAGGCTGGAACAAGGGAAAGCAGGCCAAGAAACCTGCCACTGCTACCAAGACAGCATGAAATGTTGGCCCCCGATCCGGGACCGGATCTGGTGGGGGGCAGACTCTCCCTCTTCGCTCAGGCTTGGGTAAGAGATGTTCTGGATCCTTGGGCACTAGAAATAGTCTCCCAAGGTTATCTTCTGGAATTCAAGGGGCTTCCCCCAAGGGGGAGGTTCCACAGGTCTCAGTTGTCTTCAGACCACATAAAAAGACAGGCATTCTTACATTGTGTAGAAGACCTGTTAAAAATGGGAGTGATTCATCCTGTTCCATTAGGAGAACAAGGGATGGGGTTCTACTCCAATCTGTTCATAGTTCCCAAAAAAGAGGGAACGTTCAGACCAATCTTAGATCTCAAGATCTTAAACAAGTTTCTCAAGGTTCCATCGTTCAAAATGGAAACCATTCGAACAATTCTTCCTTCCATCCAGGAAGGTCAATTCATGACCACGGTGGATTTAAAGGATGCGTATCTACATATTCCTATCCACAAGGAACATCATCGGTTCCTAAGGTTCGCATTCCTGGACAAGCATTACCAGTTCGTGGCGCTTCCTTTCGGATTAGCCACTGCTCCAAGGATTTTCACAAAGGTACTAGGGTCCCTTCTAGCGGTGCTAAGACCAAGGGGCATTGCAGTAGTACCTTACTTGGACGACATTCTGATTCAAGCGTCGTCCCTTCCTCAAGCAAAGGCTCACACGGACATAGTCCTGGCCTTTCTCAGATCTCACGGATGGAAAGTGAACGTGGAAAAGAGTTCTCTATCTCCGTCGACAAGAGTTCCCATCTTGGGAACAATAATAGACTCCTTAGAAATGAGGATTTTTCTGACAGAGGCCAGAAAAACAAAACTTCTAAACTCTTGTCGGATACTTCATTCCGTTCCTCTTCCTTCCATAGCGCAGTGCATGGAAGTGATAGGTTTGATGGTAGCGGCAATGGACATAGTTCCTTTTGCGCGCATTCATCTAAGACCATTACAACTGTGTATGCTCAGTCAGTGGAATGGGGACTATACAGACTTGTCTCCGAAGATACAAGTAAATCAGAGGACCAGAGACTCACTCCGTTGGTGGCTGTCCCTGGACAACCTGTCACAAGGGATGACCTTCCGCCGACCGGAGTGGGTCATTGTCACGACCGACGCCAGTCTGATGGGCTGGGGCGCGGTCTGGGGATCCCTGAAAGCTCAGGGTCTTTGGTCTCGGGAAGAATCTCTTCTACCGATAAATATTCTGGAACTGAGAGCGATATTCAATGCTCTCAAGGCTTGGCCTCAGCTAGCGAGGGCCAAGTTCATACGGTTTCAATCAGACAACATGACGACTGTTGCGTACATCAACCATCAGGGGGGAACAAGGAGTTCCCTGGCGATGGAAGAAGTGACCAAAATCATTCAATGGGCGGAGACTCGCTCCTGCCACCTGTCTGCAATCCACATCCCAGGAGTGGAAAATTGGGAAGCGGATTTTCTGAGTCGTCAGACATTGCATCCGGGGGAGTGGGAACTCCATCCGGAAATCTTTGCCCAAATCACTCAACTGTGGGGCATTCCAGACATGGATCTGATGGCCTCTCGTCAGAACTTCAAGGTTCCTTGCTACGGGTCCAGATCCAGGGATCCCAAGGCGACTCTAGTAGATGCACTAGTAGCACCTTGGACCTTCAAACTAGCTTATGTATTCCCGTCGTTTCCTCTCATCCCCAGGCTGGTAGCCAGGATCAATCAGGAGAGGGCGTCGGTGATCTTGATAGCTCCTGCGTGGCCACGCAGGACTTGGTATGCAGATCTGGTGAATATGTCATCGGCTCCACCATGGAAGCTACCTTTGAGACGAGACCTTCTTGTTCAAGGTCCGTTCGAACATCCGAATCTGGTCTCACTCCAGCTGACTGCTTGGAGATTGAACGCTTGATCTTATCAAAGCGAGGGTTCTCAGATTCTGTTATTGATACTCTTGTTCAGGCCAGAAAGCCTGTAACTAGAAAAATTTACCACAAAATTTGGAAAAAATATATCTGTTGGTGTGAATCTAAAGGATTCCCTTGGGACAAGGTTAAGATTCCTAAGATTCTATCCTTCCTTCAAGAAGGATTGGAAAAAGGATTATCTGCAAGTTCCTTGAAGGGACAGATTTCTGCCTTGTCTGTGTTACTTCACAAAAAGCTGGCAGCTGTGCCAGATGTTCAAGCCTTTGTTCAGGCTCTGGTTAGAATCAAAAATAATCTAAAACTATACAAATATGTCAGATGTTAAACAACACAATGTACAGGGTGACTAGAATAGAGTACAATACTCCCCTCTCAAATGACCACGCATCATCTGGCGGACCTGAAAAGAAACTGCTTAAAACCAGGACTTGAAAGGGAACTTTATTTTTCTCCCCTCTGATTGGCCAAAAGGCTTTTTTTCATTTATACCAATCCAATTTGAAAAATTATTGAGAGTTTAAGCGCCAAAAGCTTAAACACTATTGGATTGGAATAAATACAAAATTAAAATGTTTTATTTGTGAGTCCTATTCCGGTGTTTACCACCGGAACAGGAACAATGATTACCTGTATAAATACACCTGTTAACACTCCAAAGGCAGCACTTCCAATTGTTTTTACTGCTCTTGAAAAAGACGACACTGTCGTTGAAACGCGTAGAGCCAAGATAAATAAGAGCATTTTATTATGTTTTAATAAATATTTGTTTTTTACCACAACAAGTATTTTTGCTGCCTTTTTGGAAGTAATTTCAAACTACACAATACGTTCTGAGGAGCCGGATTCCGAAATTTATCGGAGTGAGTATATTGCACTTTTTATCAAGCAAAAGATTCAATTACCTGCAGTGCAATTTTCATTATCCACAGACACAAACACAGTGTGGAAATTGGGAAAGTTGAGACAGAAAAACCTTTCGAAGAAGCTGAACTCTGAATTTTTCGGAGTGAGTATACTGCACATTAATTTGTTGTTAACTTCTGCAAATCACAAGCCAAGTTTTTCTTTCTTCAGTGTGTACGTCCATATACACGAGATTCAAGATCAGCGCCTCTATATATTCGATTCACTCTGGTTAGAATCAAGCCTGTTTACAAACCTTTGACTCCTCCTTGGAGTCTCAACTTAGTTCTTTCAGTTCTTCAGGGGGTTCCGTTTGAACCCTTACATTCCGTTGATATTAAGTTATTATCTTGGAAAGTTTTGTTTTTGGTTGCAATTTCTTCTGCTAGAAGAGTTTCAGAATTATCTGCTCTGCAGTGTTCTCCTCCTTATCTGGTGTTCCATGCAGATAAGGTGGTTTTACGTACTAAGCCTGGTTTTCTTCCAAAAGTTGTTTCTAACAAAAACATTAACCAGGAGATAGTCGTGCCTTCTCTGTGTCCGAAACCAGTTTCGAAGAAGGAACGTTTGTTGCACAATTTGGATGTTGTTCGCGCTCTAAAATTCTATTTAGATGCTACAAAGGATTTTAGACAAACATCTTCCTTGTTTGTTGTTTATTCTGGTAAAAGGAGAGGTCAAAAAGCAACTTCTACCTCTCTCTCTTTTTGGATTAAAAGCATCATCAGATTGGCTTACGAGACTGCCGGACGGCAGCCTCCTGAAAGAATCACAGCTCATTCCACTAGGGCTGTGGCTTCCACATGGGCCTTCAAGAACGAGGCTTCTGTTGATCAGATATGTAGGGCAGCGACTTGGTCTTCACTGCACACTTTTACCAAATTTTACAAGTTTGATACTTTTGCTTCTTCTGAGGCTATTTTTGGGAGAAAGGTTTTGCAAGCCGTGGTGCCTTCCATTTAGGTGACCTGATTTGCTCCCTCCCTTCATCCGTGTCCTAAAGCTTTGGTATTGGTTCCCACAAGTAAGGATGACGCCGTGGACCGGACACACCTATGTTGGAGAAAACAGAATTTATGTTTACCTGATAAATTACTTTCTCCAACGGTGTGTCCGGTCCACGGCCCGCCCTGGTTTTTTAATCAGGTCTGATAATTTATTTTCTTTAACTACAGTCACCACGGTATCATATGGTTTCTCCTATGCAAATATTCCTCCTTAACGTCGGTCGAATGACTGGGGTAGGCGGAGCCTAGGAGGGATCATGTGACCAGCTTTGCTGGGCTCTTTGCCATTTCCTGTTGGGGAAGAGAATATCCCACAAGTAAGGATGACGCCGTGGACCGGACACACCGTTGGAGAAAGTAATTTATCAGGTAAACATAAATTCTGTTATATATATATATATTATAATTTTATACTTCGGCTTCAGTCCCAGACCAAAGAAATTTATATCTTAAAGTGGGTTCCACAAGTATTATTTAAAACAGGGGTCGACAAATCTGTTGAAAATTTAGGAGCCAGTAAGAATATTTAGGAACCAGACTTACTTTTAGGAGCCAAACAGTGGTATTTGTATATAGATATGTGGAGAATAACCCAAAAAGTTAGTAGCCAGTGGTCCCTGGCTCCTAGGTTTGTCGAGCCCTGATTTAAAAGTCGGTTATATTTGTTAAGCCATTAAAAATAAAAAATAATTATAAAAATGTTGTGTATTTTATTAAGAAAGATTTTTTTTTAAAACCACCTGCTAATAGTATTTATCTCTGATTTGTTTATCTGTCTCATTTTAGGAGTTATAACTCTGTAAAATATGGTGCTGTTTGGATTATTCCTCTTCCTCATCCTCACGGAACCATGTTTTGGACAGTATGAGCACTGGCTGTACTATCCTGAGTATTCTGAACCACAAGCACCGGAGCCGCCGCCCACTCAGCCTCCTGCCAATGTGCCCAAGATCCATTTGAGGTTGGCAGGAGAGAAGCGCAAGCACAACGAGGGGAGAGTAGAGGTTTTCTATAAAGATGAGTGGGGCACCATCTGTGATGACGATTTCTCCATTTATGCTGCCCATGTGGTCTGTAGAGAGCTGGGCTTCCAGGAGGCGGTGTCATGGTCACCCAGCTCCAAGTATGGCAAGGGAGATGGTGAGCAAACATACCAAACCTCTGTGTGTAAACACTACTACACCGTGAAATGTATACAAACTTCTGTGAGCACCAGTGTTTGTCTACAGCCCACACACACACAATATTGATCCGTGACTTGTATACAAAGTTCAAGCAGCAGCTGTGCAAACTTTCCTATCAACATCCATTATCACAGTATTGCACCCTCATGAGCAGTGAAAGCTTCATACCACTGGAACATGATACATTATGTTGTGTACCCATATTCAAGTATATGTCTACTACACCAGGTATACATAATGCACATATGCATATTTTGAATACATTAGTAGTATAATATTATCTTTCATTTTAAAACTCTGAGTACTACTACAGCTCTATGTCGCTTATACATAGCACAAGAGCCTGCTAACAGCAATGCACTATTACCTGTACAAAAAATGGCAACCTGTGGTTGAACATCATTGCCAAATCCACACAGCCGTATTACTGCCAGTATACTAAGTGCAGGCAGCAGCCAGGCAGTCTTCCCCTTCACAACCAATCACATGTGCAAAACTAAGTCATCTTTAAATCTGCCAGTATGCTTCTCATATATAAAAAAATACAATAATACATATTCACAATGTAGGTAGCTATAGTGACCATTTCCCTGTTTTACCTCTACAGGCAAAATATGGCTGGATAACGTCAACTGTAATGGAAAAGAGAAAAGCATTGCCGCGTGCAGCTCCAATGGATGGGGGGTATCAGACTGCAAGCACAGTGAGGATGTGGGGGTGCAGTGTAGTGACCGCAGAATACCCGGATTTAAATTCGACAATGAGTTGGTGGGACGGCTGGAGGTGAGAAATGGCAAATTATTTCCCTTGCTATACATACGTTTGGTTCAGTCCCACACCCGTCTTTAGACACGGTGCATCCCCATCTACACACTCACAATCATTTTACCAGCCAGGTGGCATTATGAAGTTAGCCGTGTGGGGGCTGCGTAATACTGCAATATTACATTTTCTGTTTTTTAGAAATGTTACTTAAAGGGACATGAAACCCAACATTTTTCTTTTTATTATTTCTCATGATTCAGACAGAGCTTGTGATTTTAAACAACTTTCCATATTACTTCTTTTATCCAATTTGCTTCATTCTCTTGGTATTCTTTTTTGAAGGAGTGACTATGCACTACTGGGAGCTATCTGAAGACATCTGGTGAACCAATGAAAAGAGGCATTTTTCAACTAAGGATACCAAGAGAATGAAGCAATTTAGATAATAGAAGCAAATTGGAAAGTTGCTTAAAATCACATGTTCTGTCTCAATTCTAAAAGAAAAATTATGGGTTTCATGTCCTTTTAAGATTTCCAAATGAATTGCATAATTTAACATTATTATTGGTTCATTTTAGCTTAAGGGGAATTTAATTGATTCAATGATAATTTATGCAGCAAACGCTGAAAAACATTATTATTGGTTAATTTTAGCTTAAAGGGACAGTCTAGTCAAAATTAAACTTTCATGATTCAGATAGGGCATGTCATATTAAAAAACATTCCAATTTACTTTTATCATCAAATTTGCTTGGTTCTATTTGTATGCTTTGTTGAAAGCTAAACCTAGGTAGGCTCATATGCTAATTTCTAAGCCCTTGAAGCACGCCTTTTATCTCAGTGCATTTTGACAGTTTTGCACAGCTAGACGGTGCTAGTTCATGTGTGCCATATAGATAGCATTGTGCTTACTTCCGTGGAGTTACCTAGGAGTCAGCACTGATTGGCCAAAATGCAAGTCTGTCAAAAGTACTGAAATAAGGGGGCAGTCACCGGAGGCGTAGATACAAGGTAATCACAGAAAATGTAAATTAATTATATTAATATAACCGTGTTGGTTATGCAAAACTGGGAAATGGGTAATAAAGGGATTATCTATCTTTTTAAACAATAAAAATTCTGGAGTAGACTGTCCTTTTAATATTCCCTCAAATGTTAGCCTTGTGGTATGCCCATTAAATAGGTCCTCCTCTAAAGAATCTTGCTTCAGGTGTTCTGTACATGACAAATGATGTCAAGGAAAAAACACCCCCATGCCTGGATTGGGAATGAAAAGCAGCCTAGAAAAACTGAAGACCAGCCCTATTTTCTGTTGATTCTGTAGAATGCACACACCCCATTGCTGGGAAGCTCCTTCCCCCAATATTTTGTCCCCTAGAATGAAATTATATTCATTTATAAGAACAATTGCCGGATTGTTGTTAAATAGGCAACCTACAAATCAATTTTATCCATGATTCCCCTTCGCGGTGTCAAAATGAATATCCATTGTGTGATCTGGAGAAGACACTCAAAACAGTTTGTCCCTGTCTCACAGTGTGACTTGACTAGATGCTAGAAACCATTTAAAGGAGGGCTACTAAATGGTACATGGTCTTGGAAATAAAACTTACAAGGAAATACTGTACAGTTGAGAGGAGAAAAGAAGAGAGGTGATACAGCTGCATTGCCTCACCAGCAGCACCACCCTGTTAGATTGTAACTGGCCAGTCCCAGCTGCTGGGGCCCATCAGGAAATCTCCCGGTGTACTGGTAGGCCAATCCAGCCTTGGGCACCCCTCATAGGGTGAGTGGTATGGAATGGTGTTTATTATCTTTGACACACATACACCTGTTGAATAACACAAATATTGTTTATGATACACACATATACACGTACACACACATATATATTCTGGCTAAGAGAGCATTTAAGACAAATGACTCAGGTAGCTGGTTTGTTGAAGTTTAATCTTTGAGAATATGCTAACTATGGTTGAGTTTATACTGTAGTAGCCAGAAAGTTAGGGGGGTGTCGTCATTTCATTCTTGAACCCAGACAATATCTTGAGCCAGCATTGACACACAGTACATCATACTGTGATATATAGTGTCAAGTCACAAAATACATAATCTGGTATGACGCCTGTACGCACACCATTTTATTTATACGCTTTTGCCACACAATGAGAGACAACTTGCTGATGAAAATTAATTTTAACTCAAGTTGTCATTTTAAATGAATTTATGTTGTGTTGTGTTATCATTTGGCAGATGCAAATTACACCTGTTTTCCGCCATATATGTGATTACTTATAATCAGTGTTTATGACGATGGAAACATAGAGCAGAACATTATTTTCTTTGCTGCATTAATATGTGACTTAAATTATAAAAATAAATATCTGTATCATATTGTTCCTGAAAGAATTTCTGAATTAGCACAGGTTGATATATGAATATGTGAATATGTTTGCTCATGCTATACCTGCTGACTCAACCAATACTGTTTGCATGGTGAGTCTCTTTACTGCTGCTGTAGCTGCTTACTCCTACATGTATTGGTGTCCTGTTCTTGCTATTCCTGACTATCCTGTGCCTGTTGTCTGCTCTCCACGACTATCCTGTGCCTGCTCTCCACGACTATCCTGTGCCTGCTCTCCACAACTATCCTATGCTTTCTGTTCCTGACTATCCTGTGCCCGCTCTCCATGACTATCCTGTGCCTGCTGTTCCTGACTATCCTGTGCCTACTGTTCCTGACTTTCCTGTTCCTGACTATCCTGTGCCTGCTATTCCTGACTATCCTGTGTCTGCTGTTCCTGACTATCCTGTGTCTGCTGCTCTTGACTATCCTGTGTCTGATTTTCCTGACTATCCTATGTCTGCTGTTCCTGACTATCCTGTGCATGCTGTTCCTGACTTTCCTGTGCCCTGCTATTCCTGACTTTCCTGTGCCCTGCTATTCCTGACTATCCTGTGCCTGCTCTCCATGACTATTTTTGCCTGCTGTTCCTGACTTTCCTGTGCCTACTAGTCCATACCATCCTGTGCCTGCTCTGCATGACCATTTTTGCCTGCTGTTCCTGACTTTCCTGTGTCTACTACTCCTGACCATTCTGTGCCTGCTCTCCATGACTTTTTTTGTGCCTGCTGTTCCTGACTTTCCTGTGCCTGCTATTCCCGCTCTCTATGACTATTTTATGCATATTGTGCCTGCTCTCAATGACTATTTTGTGCCTGCTATTCCTGACTATCCTATGCCTGATCTCTGTGATTCTCTTGTGCCTGCCCTTCCTGACTGTCTTGTGCCTGCTTACGCATACTATTTTGTGCCTCTTCCTCCTGACTATTCTGTGCCCACTGTACCTGACCATCCTGTGCCTGCACTCCCTGTCTATCATGTGTCTGCTCTAACTGATTATCTTGTTCCGCTCTCTAAAATTACAGGAAAAGAGCTTATGCATTTCCCAGTACAGTTTAAAATTGTCTGTATAGAGCACAGAATACAATATGAGAGGGAGCTTTTATCAATTGGAACTCAGGAACAAACTGTTCTGAAAGAAGGCTCTCCTAGGCAGTCACTTTTTTTGCTTAATAAGAAACTGTCTCTGCTTTCTATGCTTCTTTCACTCTCTATTCCTCTTATAGTGCCCACACCCTCTGCATGCCCAGTTGAGATTTCATGTACTGTGTAGTGTCTGGGTCACAAGTTTACAGACTGAACCAGCTGTGTTTAGTGAGAGTGTGGTCAGGGGAAAAAAAAGTTTCTCGTTGCTTAATGTGGCACAGGTATGGTTTAGAGGGACATTGTGGTGTCATTTTTTCTGGAGCTATTTGGCCACTGCATACTGTAAACATTTAAACTGGCATAGCTTTTTAATTCCAGACAGTGACAGTTGCACATGCAACACATTTGTTAATACATTTTAGTTGGTTTTAAAATAAGAGAAATTATATATTTTCTATCTAGGTTGTTATATTTATATATAAAATGTTATTAGCAACTTGTATAGCTTGAAGATAGTTTGCCCTGGCTTGGGAAAGTCTATGGTTTGAATTATGTTTAAATATTCGTGACTTAGGATCTTTTAATTTTTAAATAACTAACAAATCTGATATGTGTAATTTGGATCACATTGTGAGGCACATAAAACACCAATATAAAGCAGGAGCCAATCCTCTCTCTTCTGTATGCACAAACCATTTGTTACATCTAACAAGAATTTCCATTTTTCCCTTTTTATTTGAGAATTTAATTCAGATAATAACCTATGTTTTTGCCATTTTTATGTAATCGGATACAATAACACAAATTGTGTAACTAAATAAAGATATCCTGTCCATGTATTCAAATATGCAGCTCTCCAAAAAAACAGCCCTAAAGTTCAAGTGGATTATCATTTGGTTGCTTCTACATATCTGATATAAACCGTGCCTGACTGCTTCTTGTTTAGACCAATTATAAACATCCACTAAAAATCTATCCATGTTGTTTTAGTTCAGAGCTAGAGAAAAGAAACACACACAGATAAATATTGTTGGATAATTTGTACACATGTTTATATTTATTGACATATACTAATTCTATGCAAATATCATTTAAAAATAAAAAGAATACTAATTGGTTGAATTCAAAACCAGATTTAAACCAGGCGCTTTCATTATGCCAAAAGTCAGATACAAACCTCCAATACGGAAAACCACAATCAGTTTGTTAAATGACAGGAAGCTGTTATAGCAGAGTATACAATGCTAAATAGCTTCATAGGGGCCTAGTTATCAACCCGTCTACTTTACCTGCCTTCACCGGTTCAATACGCCCGCCTAAGCTCGCCTACCATCGCCGCCGCGGACCTGCAAAATTTCGCCTAAGTTATCAATAATGCTGTCAAAAAGCCGCGCACCAAGTACGGGGCGATGAGCAGTGGACTGTGAGAGTTATCACTCATCCGATCTTGCTGCTCTTTGGCTTTTTGACAGCTTTATTGCTAGCCTGTCACTAAGCACCCACACTAACTACACTGTTCTACCCCCTATACCGGCGCCCCCGGAGCCCCCCACAACTAAATAAAGTTATTAACCCCTAAACCGCCGCAACTCTTATAAATGTATTAACCCCTTAACCGCCGCTCCCGGACCCCGCCGCCACCTACATTATACCTATTAACCCCTATCCTGCCCCCCCTATACCGCCGCCACCTATAATAAATTTATTAACCCCTATCCTGCGGATCCCGGACCTTGCCGCAACTAAATAAATAGTTTAACCCCTAAACCGCCGCTCCCGGACCCCGCCGCAACCTATATTAAATTTATTAACCCTAATCTGCCCTCCTACACCGTCTCCACCTATAATACATTTATTAACCACAAATCCAGCACAGTAGGGGTTACTGGAGAGACTTAAGATTCAGAGCGCAGTTCCTCTCTCTGAGCACTCTGTGTGAATCTGCCTGCTAGCAATTGACAGCGAAGGCTGTGAGAGCGCAGCTCCTATGTCTGTGTACTCTGAGTGGAACTGCCTGTTAGCAATTGTCAGTGTGAAGGCTGTGAGAGCACAGCACCTATGTCTGTGTACTCTGAGTGGAACTGCCTGTTAGCAATTGTCAGCGTGAAGGCTATGAGAGCGCAGCTCCTATCTCTGTGTACACTGCGTGGAACTGCCTGTTAGCACTTGCCTGTGTGAAGGCGGTGACATCAGCTGCAGAGTCTGTTGCAGGGAGAGGTGTAACAGCTGAACATCCAATGTAGAGAGCTGCACCAAAGTTAATTAAATTCTCCTTGTAAAGGTATATTAACTTAGAACAGGATACCTTAGACATTGAGGTTCAGTGTAATTTGTAGAATAGGACGTCCTATATTTGTAATCCAAATTAGGTAGATAGAAGCAATCAAAGTTACTCCAGATACACAGCGTGCAATTCAATAGCAAAACAAATTACCAAGCACTTGTCTGCAGGTGTGCTGGTGCTGATATAGGGAGATGGGGTGGAGTTACTAGGTGACTGGAAGATTAACCCTTACAGGACCCCCCTCTCAGGCAAGCCGTCCCACGGCTTGTGGACGGGGGCGATCCGGATGTCGCCGATGGAACAAGGCAACCAATCTCGGTGCGTGGATGTTTGCAGAAGGTTCCCAGGAGTCATCCTGGCTGGAGTAGCCCTTCCAGCGAACCAGATACTGAATTCCTCCGTTATGATGCCTGGAATCTACTAGTGCTTCAACTTCGAATTCGTCTGGTAAATCCCGAATTGGGTCAGGAGGAAGAACAATAGTGGTGTCCCTCATCGGTCTAGCAGGTTTTATCAGGGAGACATGGAATGTGGAGTGGATGTGCAAACTAGCAGGTAGAGCCAGAGTGACAGCATTTTCGTTTACCAATCTAGTTATGGGAAAAGGCCCTATGAACTTCCTGGCTAGTTTCTTTGCAGGAATGTTCAAACGGAGATTTTTGGTTGAGAGCCATACGAGGTCTCCAACAGGGTATACTGGAGATGGTCTTCTCCTCTGGTCATAATATTTATTTTGAGAGTCTTGGGCCTGTTTGATGTTATCTTGAAGAGTCTTGAAGACCTCCAGCATGGAATTAGTCTGCTGATCCACCAGTGGGGAATCTGAGACAACACTAACACTGGGGCTAATGAGAATGTAGGATGAAACCCATGATTGGCGTAGAAAGGTGACATCTTAGTACTGGCATTACTTGCATCATTATAGGCATATTCGGCGAGTGGTAAGTATTCCTCCCAATCATGTTGATGTTGTGAACAGTAACACCGGAGGTACTGCTCGAGCCATTGGTTCGTTCTTTCCACCTGTCCGTTCGTCTGTGGATGATAGGATGACGAGAAACGATGATCGATCTGCAGAATTCTACAAAGATGTCTCCAGAAGTTGGACGTGAACTGTGTCCCTCTGTCCGAATACAGTGTAGAAGGGATTCCATGTAATTTGATTATATGCTTGATGAATAAAGCTGCTGTCTCGGATGCTGTAGGGAGTTTATGATATGGTACGAAGTGTGCCATCTTAGTAAGATGATCTACGACAACTAGGATTGTTGTTTGTAAATTCGACACAGGTATCTCTATGATAAAATGTAGACCAACATGTTGCCATGGTTTATCTGGAATGGGTAAAGGTATCAGAAGACCAAACTGACTTTTATTTTCGTTTTTACAGGTGGTGCAGATGACGCAACTACTTATGTGTTCCTTTATTGAGTCCTTTAAGCCAGGCCACCAGAATTCTCTTGTAATTTTTTCTGATGTGCGTCTCACTCCCTGATGTCCAGATAGAGGAGTATCATGGAACAAGTGAATCAATTGTTGTCTGAGACTGACTGGGATATACAATTTATCATTGTGGTAGTAGAGGCCATTGGATTGTAGAGAGACCTGATCCTTTGGAAGAGTGGTATCAGTCTTCAGTGCCTCCATGATTTCTTTTGAATAGGAAGATATAACTCCTAGGAAGCGTTCTGGTGGTATCATAGAATTTTGTGTTGGGGTTTCTGGGGGTTTGTCTTCTTTTCGTGACAAAGCATCTGCCTTGCCATTCTTGTTTGCTGGACGATACATTATATTAAAGTTGAACCTGGAGAAGTACAGGCTCCATCTCACCTGTCTTGCAGAAAGGGTCTTGTTGGTTTGCAGATACTCCAGGTTTTTATGATCAGTGTAGATCACCACTGGATGGAGAGTGCCCTCGAGAAGATGCCTCCAATGTTCTAGAGATCTCTTTATTGCGAGGAGTTCTTTGTCACCAATGGGATAGTTTCTTTCAGCAGGTGACATGACTTTGGACAGGTAAGCTACTGGATGGCGTGGTGTGGCTGGTGTCTCTTGTTGTGATAGGACCGCTCCAACGGCGTAATCCGAAGAATCCACCTCCAGAGTGTATGGTAGATCAGGATTGGGAAACTTCAAGATTGGAGCTGAAGTGAAACGGGACTTCAATTCTAGGAATGCATTGTTTGCTTGAGGATTCCAGCGGAATTGCGTAGAACCGGTTAGTGTTGAGAGAGGTTTCGCAATTTTCGAAAAATTCTTTATAAATTTGCGATAATTGGCAAATCCTAAGAAACGTTGGAGCTCCTTTTTTGTTGTTGGTATTTTCCAATCAATGACTGTCTGCACTTTATTTTGTTCCATCTCAATTCCGGCAGGAGAAATATGATATCCTAAGAACGATATTTGGTTTGTGTGGAACACACATTTCTCCGGCTTAGCGTACAAGTGATGTGTACGTAAGCGGGAGAGGACCCACCGGACATGTTTAATATGCTCGGATATATTTTTTGAATAGATTAAGATGTCGTCTAGATATATGACGATACATACGTCTAAGAGATCTCTAAAAATATCATTGATGAAAAATTGAAACAATGCTGGGGCGTTGCAAAGCCCAAATGGCATCACAAGATATTCGTAGAGGCCGTACCTGGTACGGAACGCGGTGAGCCATTCATCACCGTCTCTAATGCGGACCAAATTGTAGGCTCCTCGCAGGTCAAGCTTTGTATAAATAGTAGCTTGATGCAATCTTTCTATAAGTTCGGGAATTAACAGGAGAGGGTACCTATTTTTAATAGTCCTCTTATTAAGTTCCCGATAGTCTATTATGGGACGTAGAGATGAATCTTTGGTTTTAACAAAAAAAATTCCTGCTCCAGCTTGAGAGGTGGAGGGACGTATGAAGCCCTTACGTAAGTTTTCATCCAGGTATGTTTTCAAGTAATCCAATTCTGGCTTACTTAGAGGGTACAAATGACCATAAGGAACTACTGCTCCAGGCTGGATATCTATCGGGCAGTGATAGACTCGATGTGGTGGTAGTGCCTCAGCCTCCTTTTTGCTGAATACGTCAATGAAATCGGAATATTCTTCAGGAAGTGTGAGTTCGTTTTCTTGAAGTTGTAGGAGCATACCCTGATGTGGATAGCAGGTGGTCTTGCAATAACTGGATGAGAGATCGACCGACAGGTCCTTCCAATTAATTTGTGGCTGGTGTTGTTGCAGCCAACTTAGGCCCAAGATTATAGGGAACAAAGGTGATGGTATTATATCGAATGTGAGATATTCGGTATGCCCTGATGGTGTTTTTACCTGTAAAGGTATTGTCTGCTGTGTAATGGGACCTGTGGAGATATTGGTACCATCAATAAGGCGAATAGACACAGGTTGTTTCTTGCACACAAAAGGAATTTTATTGACAGCTACAACATCTTTATCTATGTAATTTCCATAGGCTCCGCTGTCAACTATGGCATTAGTCGTCAGTCTGTTTTGGTCCCACTGTAAATGGAGAGAGAGATAACAGTAAGTGGAATTGCTCTGACAGGCATGTGCAGTGTGAATGTGATGGAACTTACTTTTTCTTGGTTTAAGAAGTACTGGACATTCTTTTACGGTGTGGCTGGGATTTGCACAGTACATACAGAGGTACTGTGTTCTCCTTCTGTTCCGTTCTTCCGAGGTAAGAGGACCTCTAATCACACTTATGTCCATAGGTTCGACTGTATTCCTGCTGGTAGTTGCTGGTTTAACATAAGTCGAGGGTTTAGATGAGCTTTCTGGGGTACCCCTCTCAGTTCTCCTTTCTAACAGCCTTCGATCTATTTGTATCGTTAGCTTCATTAATCCTTCCAAGGTATCGGGAAACTCTACTCGGGCTAACTCATCCTTTATAGGATCTGAGAGTCCAATCCTGTATTGATTTTTTAGTGCGATGGCATTCCACTGCGAGTCAGTTGAATACAGTTTGAACTCCGTTATATACTCTTCAACCTGACGTCGGCCTTGTTTGAGGCCTCTCATATTGGATTCTGCAGATAACTGTAGGTTTGAATCAACGTAAAGTTCATCCATGGTAGCGATGGAACTGAGGGAGGGAGGATAAGACTGGATCATTGGCCTCATACAGCGTATCTGCCCACACCCTAGGTTCCCCTCGTAGGAATGATATCATAGTTAACACTTTGATTTTATCTGTACTATAGGTCTTTGGCTTCAATTGAAACAGCAGAGTGCAAGCATTTTTGAAATGTCTGTAATACTTGCGATTACCTGAGAAGGTATCAGGCAGCGACATTTGAGGTTCTATAATAGACTCTGTAGTGGGTGGTTTTGGAGTGAGGGAGTCCCTAATTATTCCTCTTAAGGTCTGGTTCTCAACTTGAAGCTCCCTGAGTCCCTGTGAGAGCTGGTCCACTCTCTGGGATAGGTTATACACCACTTGTGGCAATTCTGCTGGGTCCATTTTTATAGGCTTGGTAATATGTGAGAATGGATCTGGATTCGTAGACCACAGCTGCAGAATTGTTTTGGAATAGTGGTGCTTGTTTCACTTCCTTAAGGAGCGCACCTATTGCTCAGGTGCACACAGGTTAAGAAGTGATTTTATAATAGGTGGTTAATACACAGGTCTGAATATTTGTCAGATGGTATAAACAACAGTTAGGGTAGAGGAAGATTGTAAGAATTTGGATTCCAAGCTAATACAAAGGAGATATGGTAGAAACAGGTTATGCAAACATAAAGCAAATCCAGCACAGTAGGGGTTACTGGAGAGACTAAAGATTCAGAGCGCAGTTCCTCTCTCTGAGCACTCTGTGTGAATCTGCCTGCTAGCAATTGACAGCGAAGGCTGTGAGAGCGCAGCTCCTATGTCTGTGTACTCTGAGTGGAACTGCCTGTTAGCAATTGTCAGTGTGAAGGCTGTGAGAGCACAGCACCTATGTCTGTGTACTCTGAGTGGAACTGCCTGTTAGCAATTGTCAGCGTGAAGGCTGTGAGAGCGCAGCTCCTATCTCTGTGTACACTGTGTGGAACTGCCTGTTAGCACTTGCCTGTGTGAAGGCGGTGACGTCAGCTGCAGAGTCTGTTGCAGGGAGAGGTGTAACAGCTGAACATCCAATGTAGAGAGCTGCACCAAAGTTAATTAAATTCTTCTTGTAAAGGTATATTAACTTAGAACAGGATACCTTAGACACTGAGGCTCAGTGTAATTTGTAGAATAGGACGTCCTATATTTGTAATCCAAATTAGGTAGATAGAAGCAATCAAAGTTACTCCAGATACACAGCGTGCAATTCAATAGCAAAACAAATTACCAAGCACTTGTCTGCAGGTGTGCTGGTGCTGATATAGGGAGAAAGGGTGGAGTTACTAGGTTACTGGAAGATTAACCCTTACACTAACACTACACTATCATTAAATAAATTAAATAAATGAAATACAAATACCTACAAATAAATACACTAACTAAAGTACAAAAAATAAAAAAGAACTAAGTTACAAAAAATAAAAAAATAATTTACAAACATTATAAAAATATTACAACAATTTTAAGCTAATTACACCTACTCTAAGCCCCCTAATAAAATTACAAAGCCCCCAAAATAAAAAAAATTCCCTACCCTATTCTACATTTAAAAGATACCAGCTCTATTACCTTACCAGCCCTTAAAAGGGCCTTTTGCGGGGCATGCCCCCCAAAAAACAGCTCTTTTGCCTGTAAAATAAAAATACAACCCCCCCCAACATTAAAACCCACCACCCACACACCCCTACTCTAACCCACCCAAACCTCCCTTAAAAAAACCTAACACTACCCCCCTGAAGATCTTCCTACCTTGAGTCGTCTTCACTCAGCCGAGCCGAATTCTTCATCCAATCCGGGCGATATCTTAATCCAAGCGGGGGCTGAAGTCTTCATCCAAGCGGGGGCTGAAGAGGTCCATCATCCGGCTGAAGTCTTCATCCAAGCGGGGGCTGAAGAGGTCCATCATCCGGCTAAAGTCTTCATCCAAGCGGGGGCTGAAGAGGTCTTCCATCCGGCTGAAGTCTTCTATCAAGCGGCATCTTCAATCTTCTTTCTTCCGGCTCCATCTTCATCCCGCTGACGCGGAACATCCTTCCTCTACGACGAACTTCCAACGAATGAAGGTTCCTTTAAATGATGTCATCCAAGATGGCGTCCCTCGAATTCCGATTGGCTGATAGGATTCTATCAGCCAATCGGAATTAAGGTAGGAATAATCTGATTGGCTGATGGAATCAGCCAATCAGATTGAGCTCGCATTCTATTGACTGTTCCGATCAGCCAATAGAATGCAAGCTCAATCTGATTGGCTGATTGGATCAGCCAATCAGATTGAACTTGAATCTGATTGGCTGATTCCATCAGCCAATCAGATTATTCCTACCTTAATTCCGATTGGCTGATAGAATCCTATCAGCCAATCGGAATTCGAGGGACGCCATCTTGGATGACGTCATTTAAAGGAACCTTCATTCGTCGGGAGTTCGTCGTGGAGGAAGAATGTTCCGCGTCGGCGGGTGAAGATGGAGCCGGAAGAAAGAAGATTGAAGATGCCGCTTGATAGAAGACTTCAGCTGGATGGAAGATCTCTTCAGCCCCCGCTTGGATGAAGACTTCAGCCGGATGATGGACCTCTTCAGCCCCCGCTTGGATGAAGACTTCAGCCGGATGATGGACCTCTTCAGCCCCCGCTTGGATGAAGACTTCAGACGGATGATGGACCTCTTCAGCCCTCGCTTGGATGAAGACATCGCCCGGATTGGATGAAGAATTCGGCTCGGCTGAGTGAAGACGACTCAAGGTAGGAAGATCTTCAGGGGGGTAGTGTTAGGTTTTTTTAAGGGGGGTTTGGGTGGGTTAGAGTAGGGGTGTGTGGGTTTTAATGTTGGGGGGGGGTTGTATTTTTATTTTACAGGCAAAAGAGCTGTTTTCTTTGGAGCATGCCCCGCAAAAGGCCCTTTTAAGGGCTGGTAAGGTAATAGAGCTGGTATCTTTTAAATGTAGAATAGGGTAGGGAATTTTTTTATTTTGGGGGGCTTTGTTATTTTATTAGGGGAGCTTAAAATTGTGTAATATTTTTATAATGTTTGTAAATTATTTTTTTATTTTTTGTAACTTAGTTCTTTTTTATTTTTTGTACTTTAGTTAGTGTATTTATTTGTATTTATTTGTAGGTATTTGTATTTAATTTATTTAATTTATTTAATGATAGTGTAGTGTTAGGTTTAATTGTAACTTAGGTTAGGATTTATTTTACTTGTAATTTTGTATTTCTTTTAGCTAGGTAGTTATTAAATAGTTATTAACTATTTAATAGCTATTGTACCTAGTTAAAATAAATACAAAGTTACCTGTAAAATAAATATAAACCCGAAAATAGCTACAATGTAATTATTAATTACATTGTAGCTATCTTAGGGTTTATTTTACAGGTAAGTATTTAGTTTTAAATAGGAATAATTTATTAAAGTATAGTGTAGTCTTAGGTGTAATTGTAACTTAGGTTAGTTTTTATTTTACAGGTAAATTTCTCTTTATTTTAGCTAGGTATCTATTAAATAGTTAATAACTATTTAATAGCTATTCTACCTAGTTAAAATAAATTGAAAGTTGCCTGTAAAATAAAAATAAACCCTAAAATAGCTACAATGTAACTATTAGTTATATTGTAGCTATATTAGGGTTTATTTTACAGGTAAGTATTTAGCTTTAAATAGGAATAATTTAGTTAATAAGAGTTAATTTATTTTGTTAGAATTAAATTAGATTTAATTTAGGGGGGTGTTAGGGTTAGGGTTAGATTTAGCTTTAGGGGTTAATAATTTTATTATAGGTTGTGGCGGTATAGAGGGGCAGGATAGGGGTTAATAAAAATATTATAGGTGGCGACGGTGTAGGGGGGGCAGATTAGGGGTTAATAAGTTTAATATAGGTGGCGGCGGGGTCCGGGAGCGGCGGTTTAGGGGTTAAACTTTATTTCGTTGCTGCGGGGTCCGGGAGCGGCAGGATAGGGGTTAATACATTTATTAGGGGTGGCGGCGGTATAGGGGGGAAGGATAGGGGTTAATAGGTATTATGTAGGTGGCGGCGGCGGCCGGGAGCGGCGGTTTAGGGGTTAACAGATTTCTTAGAGTTGCGGCGGGGTCCGGGAGCGACGGTTTAGGGGTTAAAATGTTTAATATAGGTGGCGTCGGTGTAGGGGGGGCAGATTAGGGGTGCTTAGACTCGGGGTACATATTAGGGTGTTAGGTGTACACACTTCCCATAGGAATGAATGGGATGTCAGGCAGCAGCGAACTTGAACTTTTGCTATGGTCTGACTCCCATTGATTCATATGGGATCCGCCACCTCCAGGGCGGCGGATTGAAAACCAGGTACGCTGGGCCGTAAAAGTGCCGAGCGTACCTGCTGGGATTTTGATAACTCCCAAAAGTAGTGAGATTGTGCCGAACTTGCGTTCTGAACATCTGGAGTGACGTAAGAATCGATCTGTGTTGGACTGAGTCCAGCGGATCAATGCTTACGTCACCAGATTCTACTTTTGCCGGTCTGTAGGGCTTGATAACTAAGGCGAATCAGCCTCGCCACAAATACGCTGCGGAATTCCAGCGTATTTGAGGTTGACGGCTTGATAACTAGGGGCCATATAATGCTCCAAACACATGCATGCGCCTGAGCTTATATCCCTGATTTTCAACAAAAGATTTCAAAAGGAAGAAGAAAATGGGATAATACAACTAAATTAGAAAGTTGTTTAAAATTGCATACTCTATCTGAATCATGAAAGAAAATGTTTGGGTTCCATGTCCCTTTAAATGAGACAAACATACTACATTGTAAAGCTCTGTCGGCATGAGGAATGATTAAATGGAATCTACTGAATGATTTGTAAATGATTTGCGTTCATGGCCTGACTGAAACCTAGATTCAATAACACTCTTTCTTTATAATAAATGTTTTATTAATTTCAAGGAAATGAAATATAGAATATATATACATTAAATATAGAATACAGGTACATATAGAGTAAAGAACCAATAAAGATAAAGCACAATCAGTGAGTTGGTAGTACACAAAGCTGTTACCATTTATTCAATGAATGCCACTAAATGTAGTCAGAATCCTCAGTCTATCAAAACTCTTTAAAAAGATAGTACTCCTTACCAAACCAAACTGCAAACAAGAGGCTTTTGCAAATAGTACATTAAAGAGACATGAAACAAAACAATTGTTTTCATGGTTTAGGTAGAACATACAATTTTTAACAACTTTCCAGTTTGCTTATATTATCAAATTTGCTTCATTCTCTTGGTATCTAACGGAACACACGGATGAGCCAATGACAATGGTATATATATATATATATATGCAGCCACATATCAGCAGCTAGAACCTAGGTTCTTTGCTGCTCCTGAGCTTACCTAGATAAACCTTTCAGCAAAGGATAACAAGAGAAGGAAGCAAATTAAATAATAGAAGTAAATTGGAAAATTGTTTAAAATTGTATGCTCTGTCTAAATCATGAATGTCTAATTATGACTTTACTGTCCCTTTAGTATAAAATAAAAGTCCAACTTAATGATGAGGAACTACAGCAAATCAGTCCATTAAAGACTTATGGCAATGTAAATTAAATGCAACAGTAAATATAAAAGAAAGATACTTCCCAATATCTATTCATAAACTCAAGATCCCATATGGAAAAGTTCACTACAGAAATAGGGAGGTGACGAGTGAAAATACGATGTGAGGCTGTTCCAAGAGAGAAAGAAAGGATAGAATGAAAAAGGTAAAAATTAGTAATCAAATAATAAGTGAGAAAGATGTATATGTTAACAATAAGTAGATGTTATATGAGCAACCCCTTCTTTCCTATATCCTAAGCTTTCTAAATGTGAGTCCGATCTATAAAGTAGCGCAATAATCAGATTTTTTTTTTATTGGGCACATGAGATTATGTCCTCATCATCTTCAGTCATTGAAGATCACACAAATGCCAAGATCTGATGTGCTCTAGGGCTCTGCCCAGATGACATAATCAAACTTCACTATTTCATGTTGGTACTAGCTGGAAGATTTTTAAAATAACAAAATAGTGATGTGCCCCTTCCGTTCATGCAATATGAGTTAAAGGGCATTTAAATTACATTTTCCAAAATGTAGTTATAATCATACCTAATACAAACAAAAAATGCTCAACCAGAAAACACACAAAGCCTAAATTTATTGCAAGTTCTCACTTAAATCTTCCTGCACCATATTTCAGCTAACCATAGCCATTTCTTTTTTCAAAAGCTTTATTTAGTTATCATGAAAACAGTACATGAGAAGAATGCATAGATACAAAAAAGATACAGTTTAAAGGGTCTCAGGTACATTATACACTTTTAGGACATGGAGACCGACATTCCGGGGTCTTGTTGTCAATCCTCTTGTATATATAGTGTCATTGTTATTCGAATGTCCCGTATTGCAAAACGATAGGTTCACATGACAGCAATGCAGAGTTCTAAGTCTCACCCTTGCTGTCTTTTTCATTAATTTCTCCAGTACTTTAGTTTGTAAGTTAGCCTAAGATTCCCAGTTCGTAAGTTGTAACATTTTAACTGTTGTACTCATTATGTTATAGGTGTATTAACGCACAACAAACAGTATACTCAAATCCTGGCATGCATCAAACCGTCGATGCATGGCAGTTATACATAACAATAATAAAAGGGAAAGGGAAGAAAGAAGTGAAAAGAAGAGAAGCCGTTGACAAGAAGGAGGGTGAGGGTGGGGAGAGGGATAAAAAAAGAAAAAGAAAACAGAAGTGTGGCTGGACCTCGTGGTGACCGTGGGGGTTTTTTAAGTTTAGAATTCTATGCATCCGGAGGTTTCCAGATTTCCAACATGTATTCCTGAGTTTCTATTTTGTCATCTCTCATGTATCTGAATCGCTGAGTCTATCTACTTGATTTTTCCAGTCAGTGATTGTAGGGACACTACTGGATTTCCAGTTTTTGGGGATAAGGGATTTGTCGCTGTTGAGCATTATGTATAGAAGGTGTTTTTTGGATTTGTCTGTTAATTTAGGGAGTCCATGAAAAAGTAGAAGATCAGGCCTCCCATCTAGTGTGATTTTTAATTTAGAGTCTATCATGTCCAAGATTGCCCGCCAATATGGTTTTATTAGTCCACAGTCCCACCAGATGTTGAAAAATGTGCCCTGTTCTCCACAGCCTCTCCAGCATTTCCCATCCATCTGCTTGTATATTTTTTTATTTTGTCAGGTGTGAGATACCAGCGAGATAGGAATTTGTAGTTAGACTAAAGGATTCTGGCTGAGACCGATGCTTTTGTGTGGTTATGGAATATTATTTGCCATTCCTTATCTGTGGGAGGAGGCACAAGCTCCTGATTCCACTGTCTAGTGTAGGTGGGCATAGGTGTCTCTTTGTGTGACGTCAGCAAACGGTACATTATAGATATGAGATGACTTGGAGTGCAAGGTAGTAAACAGAGTGTTTCCAACAGAGTTGGTTGTCTGGTTATTTCTTCCTGTCTTGTGTGTGTTAGTAGGTAATATTGTAATTGCATGTGTAAGTACCATGGGATTTTGAGGCCAGAACGCTCCAGGTCCTCAATTTTTTAAAATTTTCTGTCAGATAATAATCTATAAAAGGCTGTCTGGTCCAGTTGTGTTTTGTTTAGGTTCACGTGGTGTGTGTTTGTGAATGGTAGTAGGAGGTCGAAAATTTAGGGTTGGGCCATTTTGGTTCCTTGCCCCTCTTGAAGTGGGTTTCTTGAATAAATATTATGTCACATTGCAGCCTAGTGGCGTCTCTTATTAAATGTGACCTTTTCTCTGGGATATTGAGTCCTTTTGTATTTAAGGTCATCACTGACAAGTTGTGTACACAATGCGTGGTCATGTTGGTGTGAGGGGAAAAAAGAGGGGGGGGGGGAGGAAAACTAAGAGGGGGAAAGAAAGGGAACTGTTACGCCAAACCCAAATGCCCAGCAAAGGACGAGAGTCTCTCGTGGTTAGTGAGTTATTATTCCAATGCTTAGTCTAGGCGTGGCAGCAACAGTTAGTATAAATAGGGTAAAGTAGAATTTAGTAGGATCCTGAAGGGGAACAACCTATCCTGGTTGTGGTGGGGTGAAAGAGAAAAGAACAAGAAAGTGTGGGATCAGTATCCCCAAACCTGATATGGTTAGTTTGTGAAAATATGACATGATAGGGTCAGTTGTACCTGAACCAGTCATGCACCTATAGGTAACTTGGGCGTGTCCTGAGTGGAAAAAGCATATCCAAGTGAGTTCATCTGGTCAGGCATATAAACAGCATACAACTCTTTACAATAACCTTTGCAATAATATAAACTCTAACACATGGTAGTGGTTAACAAGTTATTCAAGTTTATCTCAACAAGTTGCTGTGCGTGGACCTTGATAAGGAGATGACCCTGCACCACCCAATACCACTATCCCTGGGGGCCTCCCGTCCAGAAGGCAACATTAGAGAGATTGGTAACTGGTGCTCCTGCTGTATGCCTGCTGTGATTGGCTGGTATGATATAGCCAGACTGAAGGAGTGGCATTTTTTGTTAGAAGTAAGCTAGAAAAGGACAAAAAATGGGTATGTAATATTATTTGGAAATATGCTTCACATTTAATTTAGAATTGCTTTACAAGTTTACATTCAATTTTGATTTCATTTTAAATGTATACTACTATAAAATATAACAGATTTAAAATTAATAAAAAAAAATTGTAATATAACTCCCCCACACATAAAAGTAATTGTATTATTGTTTAATATTTTATGTATTTAGACAGTGTTGGTGATTATGCACAGTATGCAGCTGTCTTTGGGTAGGGTTGTCATTACTTTTTTTTCATCGCACACTCTGCTGACAAAGATTTTACTATAATCCTGACCAAAGCTGGAAGATGAAATGATAGCTTTATTTTATTATTGCACTATTGCTTGTATATAGCTAAGTGATTAACTCTTGCAAAGAGAAAAGAACATATGTAGATTTAAAAGTCTCTCAGAATTGCATACTCTATCCAAACTCTAAAATTGTATTTTTGAATTGAATGTCCCTTTAAGTCCCTTAATATACTTGAATATTTCTATCATATCATCTTGGTCCCTTCTCTCCTCTAAGCTATACATATTAAAGGGACAATAAACACAAACATTTTCTTTCATGATTTAGGTAGAGCATATCATTTTAAACAACTTTCCAGTTTACTTTTATCTTCAAATTTGCTTTTGTTCTCTTGGTATTCTTTGTTTAAAGCTAAACCTAGGTAGGGACATATGCTAATTTCTAAGCCCTTGAAGGCCGTCAGTGCATTTTTACAGTTTTTTTTACAGCTAGACAGCGATAGTTTGTGTGTGCCATAACATTGTGCTTACTCCCGTAGAGTTACCTAGGAGTCAGCACTGATTGGCTAAAATGCAAGTCTGTCAAAAGAACTAAGACAAGTGGGCAGTCTGCAGAGGCTTAGATACAAGATAACCACAGAGGTAAAAAGTATATTAATATAACCGTGTTGGCTGTGCAAAACTGGGGAATGGGTAATAAAGGGATTATTTATCTTTCTAAACAACACAAATTCTGGAATTGACTGTCCCCTTTAAAGATTATAAAACAGTGCAAATGTCATCATTAACAACACATATATACGACTTAGTACTTGGTGGCAAAACCTTTGTTAGCAATCACAGAGGTCAAACGTTTCTTGTAGTTGACCACCAAGTTTGCACACATCTCAGGAGGGATTTTGTCCCACTCTTCTTTGCAGATTCTCTCCAAGTCATTAAGGTTTCGAGGCTGATGTTTGGCAACTCGAACCTTTAGCTCCCTCCACAGATTTTCTATAGGATTAAGGTCTGGAGACTGGCTACGCCACTCCAGGACCTTAATGTGCTTCTTCTTGAGCCACTCCTTTGTTGCCTTGGCTGTCTGTTTTGGGCCATTGTCATGCTGGAATACCCATCCACGATCCATTTTCAATGCCCTGGCTGAGGGAAGGAGGTTCTCACCCAAGATTTGATGGTACATTGCCCCATCCATCATCCCTTTGATGTGGTGAAGTTGTCCTGTCCCCTTAGCAGAACCCCCCCCCCCCCAAAGCATAATGTTTTCACCTCCATGTTTGACCGTGGGGATGGTTTTCTTGGGGCCATAAGCAGCATTCCTCCTCCTACAAACATCTTGAGTTGATGCCAAAGAGCTTGGTTTTGGTCTCATCTGACCACAACACTTTCACCCAGTTCTCCTCTTAATCATACAGATGTTCATTAGCAAACTTCAGACTGGCCTGTATATATGCTTTCTTGAGCTGGGGGACCTTGCGGGCGATGCAGGATTTCAGTCCTTCACAGTGTAGTGTGTTACCAATTGAGATCATTGACAAGATCCTCCCTTGTAGTTCTGGGCTGATTCCTCACCGTTCTCATGATTATTGAAACTCCACGAGGTGAGATCTTGCATGGAGCCCCAGCACGAGGGAGATTGTCAATTATTTTGTGTTTCTTCCATTTGAGAATAATCGCACCAACTGTTGTCACTTTCTCACCAAGCTGCCTGGCGATGGCCTTGTAGCCCATTCCAGCCTTGTGTAGGTCTACAATCTTGTCCCTTACATCTTTGGACAGCTCTTTGGTGTTGGCCATGGTGGAGAATTTGGAATCTGATTGAGTGATTGCTTCTGTGGACAGGTGTCTTTTATACAGGTAACAAGATGAGATTTGGGGGTAGATTTATCATAGTGCGAGCGGACATGATACGATGTAGCGTATTATGTCCGCTGCACATCGATAAATGCCGACAGCATTCGCGCTAGCAGGGGGTGTCAATCAACCCGATCGTATTCGATTGGGTCGATTTCTGTCCGCGGCCTCAGAGCAGGCGGACAAGTTATGGAGCAGCGGTCTTTAGACCGCAGCTTCATAACTTCTGTTTCCGACGAGCCTGAAGGCTTGCGCGGAAACGGGCATCAAGCTCCATACAGAGCTTGATAAATCAGCCCCTAGGAGCACTCCCTTTAAGAGAGTGCTCCTAATCTCAGCTTGTTACCTGTATAAAAACATCTGGGAGCCAGAAATCTTGCTGATAGGGGATCAAATACTTATTTCACTAATTAAAATGCAAATCAATTTATAACTTTTTTGAAATGTGTTTTTCTGGATTTTGTTGTTGTTATTCTGTATCTCACTGTTCAAATAAACCTACTATTAAAATTATAGACTGATCATTTCTTTGTCAGTGGGTAAACGTACAAAATCAGTAGGGGATCAATATATATATATATATATCTATATATATATATATATATATATATATATATATATATATATATATATACAGGGAGTGCAGAATTATTAGGCAAGTTGTATTTTTGAGGATTAATTTTATTATTGAACAACAACCATGTTCTCAATGAACCCAAAAAACTCATTAATATCAAAGCTGAATAGTTTTGGAAGTAGTTTTTAGTTTGTTTTTAGTTATAGCTATTTTAGGGGGATATCTGTGTGTGCAGGTGACTATTACTGTGCATAATTATTAGGCAACTTAACAAAAAACAAATATATACCCATTTCAATTATTTATTTTTACCAGTGAAACCAATATAACATCTCAACATTCACAAATATACATTTCTGATATTCAAAAACAAAGCAAAAACAAATCAGTGACCAATATAGCCACCTTTTCTTTGCAAGGACACTCAAAAGCCTGCCATCCATGGATTCTGTCAGTGTTTTGATCTGTTCACCATCAACATTGCGTGCAGCAGCAACCACAGCCTCCCAGACACTGTTCAGAGAGGTGTACTGTTTTCCCTCCTTGTAAATCTCACATTTGATGATGGACCACAGGTTCTCAATGGGGTTCAGATCAGGTGAACAAGGAGGCCATGTCATTAGATTTTCTTCTTTTATACCCTTTCTTGCCAGCCACGCTGTGGAGTACTTGGACGCGTGTGATGGAGCATTGTCCTGCATGAAAATCATGTTTTTCTTGAAGGATGCAGACTTCTTCCTGTACCACTGCTTGAAGAAGGTGTCTTCCAGAAACTGGCAGTAGGACTGGGAGTTGAGCTTGACTCCATCCTCAACCCGAAAAGGCCCCACAAGCTCATCTTTGATGATACCAGCCCAAACCAGTACTCCACCTCCACCTTGCTGGCGTCTGAGTCGGACTGGAGCTCTCTGCCCTTTACCAATCCAGCCACGGGCCCATCCATCTGGCCCATCAAGACTCACTCTCATTTCATCAGTCCATAAAACCTTAGAAAAATCAGTCTTGAGATATTTCTTGGCCCAGTCTTGACGTTTCAGCTTGTGTGTCTTGTTCAGTGGTGGTCGTCTTTCAGCCTTTCTTACCTTGGCCATGTCTCTGAGTATTGCACACCTTGTGCTTTTGGGCACTCCAGTGATGTTGCAGCTCTGAAATATGGCCAAACTGGTGGCAAGTGGCATCTTGGCAGCTGCGCGCTTGACTTTTCTCAGTTCATGGGCAGTTATTTTGCGCCTTGGTTTTTCCACACGCTTTTTGCGATCCTGTTGACTATTTTGAATGAAACACTTGATTGTTCGATGATCACGCTTCAGAAGCTTTGCAATTTTAAGAGTGCTGCATCCCTCTGCAAGATATCTCACTATTTTTGACTTTTCTGAGCCTGTCAATTCCTTCTTTTGACCCATTTTGCCAAAGGAAAGGAAGTTGCCTAATAATTATGCACACCTGATATAGGGTGTTGATGTCATTAGACCACACCCCTTCTCATTACAGAGATGCACATCACCTAATATGCTTAATTGGTAGTAGGCTTTCGAGCCTATACAGCTTGGAGTAAGACAACATGCATAAAGAGGATGATGTGGTCAAAATACTCATTTGCCTAATAATTCTGCACTCCCTGTATATATATATATATATATATATATGTATATATATATAGGTATATATAGGAATATATATTTAAACATTCATGGAACATTTCTCCCTATGTGTGTATTTACAGTACATATTACACAGTAAAACACATTATTAAACATTTTCAGGTATTTGAGTGGAAAGGGCTCCAAAGTATATATATATATATATATATATATATATATATATATATGTTTATATGTGTATACCTGTGTTTATATGTGTATATATAGTTACATATATATGCACATGTATATGCATAAATAAATACATACACATATTTAGACATATAAATGTCATATACAGTATACCTTTTTAACCTGTATAATTATTTTTTATGTATATTTATATGAATATTTTTTATTAGATAGTGTATATATGAGTGTAACACTTTATTTTAATGTATTTATGTTGTGTTTGGTGCAACGTTTTATTTAGCCTTAACTCTTTAACTAGGACTTCAGTCGCTCTAACCTGATGAGCTTAAATTTACTTTGTGCTTGTGCAGTCGCGTTTACTTTAAACTTGTAATACGCGTGTAAGTTAGCGCGGGTGCAATATTTCAATATCACTAGTGTTAGTGTGCTACTTGTAGCCCTATATTTGGTATGCGTAACAAAGCTAAAGAATGCAAGCAAGTACTTGGTGTTTTAGGTTGGATTATCACAGTTGCTAAGATCTTTAGAGATACTTCATACTGTCAAAAGTCTGCCTGCATGGGAAACTATGAATGACAATTGCAGCACATTGGCTCCTTTTATAGTTTTTTTTTGCAAACCAACATTAAATAGGAAACATATGTACTGATACATTCCCTGCTAAGAGTTTCTCAGAAACTGTATAGGTCCTGGTTTCTCAACAGCCGGGCCGTGGCCCAGTACCGGGCCGTGATAGCCCTGCTGGTGGGCCCTGAGCTGTCATGCCCCCACTGCACACAAGGGGCGCCTCCCTGCCCTAACCCCAACAGGCTCATCAACCTCCAGAGCCAGGACCCCCAACATTAAGGGCCAAAGAAAGGGCCCCCAACCTCCAGGCGAGACCTCACACTCCATGGCCCTCACAGCGGCAGACCCTCAGCAGGACCCCCACACTCCAGGGCCCCCACTAAACCCACACTGAACTGCTTAGTTACTGATAGGGCAAATCCCTGCTGCTTACTCTCTCTCTCTCTCTCTCTCTCTCTCTCTCTATCTATCTATATAAACTACCGGGCCCTGGACATGTCCAGCTAAAATTTACCGGGCCTTGAGGTCACTTTGGTTGAGAACCACTGGTATAGGTTGCTATATTTTTTGATTTATCTAGACATGTTTGATTCCCTAAACACAGAACAATTGTTTTAAGCTTTTTTTTCCCATGGTAGGGTTATGCGAAACATTTCAGTTTTAGAGAATCATGCATTTTCAGATGTGTTTATCAGTTTCAATAGAACCATAGTTTAATGTGAGAATCAGTTTAATATCACTGGATGCACCAAGGGAAAAGACCCATGAGCAGTGACAGTTGTAGGAAAAAAATGTTGGTGAGGCAAACACACTACAGATATCCATGCAGGTCCAAGAACTTGGGAACTAAGTCAGTGAGTCCTGTGGGGGTTGAGGGTGTTCCGAAGGCAGAATCAGGGTAGAGAAGAAGTCACAGGTGTACTTTACGTTCATAGCTAGATAGGAGGTCTGGAGCCATAGCCAAGCATTAAGGGACAGTGGAAGTGTGGGATTCTAGCTCACCATCCTCTTCAGAAAACAAAACTGGCCTGTTTTTTTTGCACCCTGGAACACCCTTATAGATCTGCTACTGCCCAATGGTGGAGAAATATAAAATAGTTTATCATAGCCTAAAACCAGTCTGATTGTATCTATCAGTCTATAGAATGTGATATTTCAGGAGAGGACTTGTGGAGTGCTTAGAAATACGCTAAAGTTTGTTCTGTTGGTGGTTCACCGGGCTCTTTTTCTCAAACCGTACAGTCATCCATCATCATTAAAAGTAATGGTGTTAGAATTTATCACGTTTTGCCTTATAAAATGTATTTGATATAACATCAACAATGTGCTGTTAATTGCAGTTTGATAACTCAGAGTAAATATTTATCAGTCCCTGATGGGAAACAGAAAAAATTTGACCCGTGAGAAAATTCCACAACACATCGGTAACACATTTTAGTCTTAAGTGATCCCATGTTTTAAGAACCCAGCCAACATGGCTTCCATGGCCTATTCAGGAACTTTACTGGTTTACATCTGGCTGCCCAAGGAACAAAGCAACAACCATCTCACCAAATGTTAGCCTAGCTCACCAACACCCCCTGACCATCCATCAAACCCAAAATAACGACCTTAGGTGTCATATACATAGTGAATAACGGGTGTTTATTGAGCAAAAATTAGCATATTATTTGTATACTTATTTGTCCCTTTAAGTCAGATTGCTTTTTTTTTTCTCTTGGTAATTAAAATGCTTTATTCATTTCAATTTAAAGAGACAGGAAACCCCCAAATTTTCTTTCATGATTTGTATAGAACATACAATTTTAATCAACTTTCCAATTTATTTATATTATCAAAATGTCTTCATTCACTTGTTATCCTTTGCTGAAGGAACAAGATTACTCTACTAGTAGCTAGATGAACACATCTATTTAGCCAATCAGAAAAGACAAATGTGTGCAGGCACCAATCAGTAGCTATCTCCTACTAGTGTAGGATATATGCGTATTCTTTCTCAACAAGGGATACCAAGAGAACGAAACACATTTGAAAATAGAAGTGAAATTAAAAGTGTCATAAAATGACATGCTCTATCTGAATCATCATTTTCATTTTGATTTTCCTATCCCTTTAATTTCAATAAAGCATCTTAATGTAGATCCTCCTCACACCCCTACACATTCCTTTGAGTGCACTTGTATGTATCATAAAGTTGACCTGTTTTTGAACTTTCTCTGTGCTGCAATCAATGATGTTTTTCTTTAACCGAACACCAGATAAGAAATATTGAAATAGTGTATAAACAAAAAACATGAATGTCCCTTTTCATTTGGGAATAATTCGAACATATTAATAAGTAGCTACTTTAATGAATGGTTTAATTTCCAAATATCTACAGCTCTGCTTTATCTGCAGTTTTAGAGTGTGTTTTTTAGAAGGCTTTTACTTTGGAAAGAAGGGGCCATTTCTTAAACAGTTTTTGGAATTCTCAAATTTAGAGGCATACTTTTATTTTTGATAGATGTTTCTTTTAGAGTGACATATCTTCAGAGGAAAAATGTCTGATATGGAACAGGATCCTGCTCTGATGAACTCTTGCCTTTTGTGCTTAGAAGCGCAAATTGCTGCTCCCATGCAATTTTGTTCCTCATGTGTCAAGAAAACCTTGCAAAATAAAGATTTTTTTTTTGTGTTGAGCCTAATGTGTCTCAGGATGATGCTGTTCAGGTAATACCACAGCTTTCTCCTGTAACGTCCCAAGCCTCAATGGTGTCACATGCAGTGCCCTGCGGTTCCTCTTTAACCCCTGGCAGAGTGTATTTGAAAGCATAAATTGCTGCCCAGGTATCTTTAGCGGTATCTGCGGAATTAGCTGCCATTCCCAGGTTACAGGGAAATCACAAGAGGAAATCTAGTGATTCAGATAATAGGGTTTCTGATCCAAATTCTCATAAATCTGATGAGGAAGATACTTCGGGAGCTTCTGAGGGTGAAATCTCACATTCGGACAGTGTAATTCCTTCTTCTGAGACTGAAGTGTAATCCTTCAGATTTAAGCTTGCACCTTTGTGTACTGTTAAAGAAGGTTTTGGCTACTTTAGATGACTCTGATACTCCTGTTGTTGTCACTCCTAAGAAATCTAGTAAACTTAATAGTTACTTTGATGTTCCTTCCTCGTCAGAGGTTTTTCCTGTGCCAGACCGTGCTATGGAGATTATTTCACAGGAATGGGAGAAGCCAGGGGTAGCTTTTTCCCCATCTCCTATTTTTAAAAAGATGTTTCCTGTTGCTGACTTCATTAAGGACCCTTGGCAGACTGTGCCTAAAGTAGAAGGGGCCATTTCTACTCTGGCTAAGAGAACTTCTATGCATATTGAGGATAACTGCTCTTTTAAGGACCCAATAGACAAAAAGCTGGAGGCTTATTTGAAGAAGATATATGTTCATCAAGGTCTCCAATGGCAACCTGCGGTGTGTATTGCCATTGTGACTAGTGCGGCATCCTATTGGTTCAACGCCTTGTCTGAATCTCTTCAGGTAGAGACTTCTTTGGATGAGATCCAAGACAGGATTAAGGCTCTTAAACTAACCAATTCCTTTATTTCTGATGCTATTTTGCAGGTTTTTAGACTGGAAGCTAAAACTTCTAGTTTCGCTGTTCTTGCCCGTAGGGCATTGTGGTTGAAATCTTGGTCAGCGGATGTTTCCTCTAAGGTCAAGCTTTTGGTGATTCCTTACAAGGGTAAGACCTTGTTTGGACCTGGTCTGACAGAAATAATTTCTGATATTACAGGTGGAACAGGGTATTTTCTACCTTAGGATAAGAAGAATAGACCTAAAGGACGTCAGAGTAATTTTCGCTCTTTTCGTAACTTCAGAGGAAAGCCTTCCCCTTCTTCTTCCAAGCATGAGAGTCCAAGTCTTCTTGGAGACCCAATCAGTCTTGGAACAAGGGAAAACAGTCAAAGTAAACCCACATCTAAATCCAAATCAGCATGAAGGGTTTTCCCCCGATCCGGGATCGGATCAGGTGAGGGGCAGACTTTCTCAGTTTTCTCAAGCTTGGATACAAGATGTCCCCGATCCTTGGTCTGTGGACATAGTATTTCAGGGTTACAAATTGGAATTTAAGACTTTTCCTCCAAGAGGCAGGTTCCACCTCTCACAGTTATCTGTAGACCAGATAAAAAGAGAGGCGTTCTTGAAATGTGTACAGGATCTTTCCTCTCTGGGAGTGATAGTTCCAGTCCAGGAACAGGGTCAAGGTTTTTATTCCAATCTGTTCCTGGTTCCCAAAAAAGAGGTGTCTAAACAAGTTCTCAGAGTACCGCCCTTCAAGATGGAAACTATACGTTCCATTCTTCCTATAGTACAAGAGGGTCAGTTCATGAAGACCATAGACCTGAAGAATGCATAACTTCATGTTTCCATTCACAGAGATCATCACAGATTTCTGAGATTTGCTTTTCTGGACAAACTCTTTCAGTTTGTGGTTCTTCCGTTTGGCCTTGCCACAGCTCCCAGAAATTTCTTGAAGGTTTTGGGGGCTCTTTTGGCAATGATCCAGTCTCGGCGGATTGCAGTGGCGCCCTACCTGGACGCCATCTTTTCAACAAGCAAAATCTCACACAGATCTTGTTGTCTTTTTTTCCTTCCCATGGATGAAAAGTGAATCTGGAAAAAAGCTCACTTGTTCCGGCTACAAGGCTTATGTTCTTAGGGACCATAATAGATTCCCTATCGATCAGAAGAGCAAAAATTCTTTCCTCTTGCCGCTCTTTACAGTCTACTGTTCGGCCATCAGTGGCTCAATGTATGGAGGTAATCAGTCTGATGGTGGCTTCCATGGACATCGTTCCCTTTGCTCGATTCCATTTGAGAGCTCTGCAGTTGTGCATGCTTAGACAATGGAACGGAGATCATGCCGATCTGTCTCAGAGGATAGAAATAGATCAAACGACAAGAGACTCTCCCGTGGTGGACTTCTCAGGAACATTTGTCTCAGGGCACATGCTTTTGGAGACCTTCCTGGGTGATTGTGACCACGGATGCCAGCCTTCTGGGCTGGGGAGCAGTCTGGGATTTGTTAAAGGCACAGGGTCTTTGGACTCGGGAGGAATCTGCTTTTCCCATCAACATCAATGCTCTTATGGCTTGACCTCAGTTGTCCTTAGCCCAGTTTATCAGATTCCAGTCAGACAACATAACCTCTGTGGCTTACATCAACCACCAGGGAGGAACTTGGAGATCCTTAGCCATGAAGGAGGTGTCTCGGATTATTCAGTGGGCGGAGGCTCACAGTTGTTGTCTGCCATCCACATTCCAGGACTGGACAATTGGGAAGCGGATCTCCTGAGCAGACACACTTTCCATCCCGGGAGTGGGAACTCTATCCAGAGGTGTTCTTCAACTTAACTTTCAAATGGGGGGTGCAGGAGTTGGATCTGATGGTGTCTCGGCAGAACGCCAAGCTTCCGAGATACGGTTCAAGGTCGAGAGATTCACAGGCAGCTCTGATAGATTATCTGGCAGTTCCTTGGAATTTCAGGCTGGCATACCCGTTTCCTCAGTTTGCTCTGCTTCCACAAATCATTGCTCGTATCAAACAGGAGAGAGCATAAGTGATTCTAATAACCCCTGTGTGGCCTTGCAGGATCTTGTATGCAGACCTAGTGGAGATGTCATCTCTCCCACCTTGGAGACTGCCTCTGAGGAAGGACCTTCTGATTCAGGGTCTCTTCCTTCATCCAAATCTTATTTCTCTGCAGCTGACTGCTTGGAGATTGAACGCTTAGTTCTGTCTAAGCATTGGTTTTCTGAGTCGGTCATTGAGACTATGATTCAGGCTCGCAAGCCTGTTACTAGAAAGATTTACTGTAAGATATGGCATAAATATCCTTTTTTGGTGTGAATCCAAAGGCTACTCTTGGAGTAGGGTTAGGATTCCTAGGATTTTGTCTTTTCTCCTGGAAGATCTGGAGAAGGGTTTGTTTCAGATAGAAATATTAATCAGGAGATTGTTGTTTCTTCTTATGTCCTAATCCTTCTTCTCACAAGGAACGTTTGTTGCACAACTTGGATGTTGTGCGTGCTCTTAAATTCTATCTACAGACGACTAAGGATTTTCGCCAGTCTTCTGCATTGTGTTTGTTTCTCTGGGAAACGTAAAGTTCAGAAATCTACTGCTACTACTCTTTCTTTCTGGTTACGAAGTATAATTTGTTTGGCTTATGAGACTGCTGGTCAGCAGCCTCCTGAGAGAAATACGGCTCATTCCATGAGAGCTGTTTCCTCTTCTTGGGCTTTCAAAAATGAAGCTTTTGTGGAACTAATTTGCAAGGCTGCAACTTGGTCTTCTCTGCATATTTTTTCCAAATTTTCCAAATTTGATACTTTTGCCTCGGCTGAGGCTTATTTTGGGAGAAAGGTTCCCTTAAGCGGTGGTGCCTTCTGTTTAGGTCTGCCTGTCTTGTTCCTCCCCTCCCTATTCATCTGTGTCCTCTAGTTTGGGTATTGGTTCCCAACAGTAATTGATGAAGCCGTGGACTCACCATATCTTAGGAAAGAAAACAAAATTTATGCTTACCTGATAAATGTATTTATTTCCGGATATGGTGAGTCCATGGCCCCGCCCTTTATTTTAGACAGTTATTTTTTACTAAACCAAATAATGTAAGCAGGAAAAAGCTGCAAAATTTAAAGGGTCATAAAGCCCAAAAATGTTCTTTCATGATTCAGATAGAAAATACAATTTTAAACAGCATTCCGATTTACTTCTGTTATCTAATTTGCTTTATTCTTTAGATATCCTTTGTTGAAGAAATAGCAGTGCACATGGGTGAGCCAATCACACGAGGCGTCTATGTGTAGCCACCAATCAGCAGCTGCTGAGCCTATTTAGATATGCTTTTTTTCAACAAATGATATCAAGAGAATGAAGCAAATAGATAATAGAAGTAAATTGGACAGTTGTTAAAAATTGCATGCTCTTTGTAAATCATGAAAGAGAAAATGTGTGTTTCATGTCCCTTTAAGAATTAAATGTTTCAATAGATAGAGACATTTTAAATATGTGGAACCAGTTTTTCATCTTGAGCAACAGCTATTTATAAATTGTATGGTACATTTCACAGTATTATGATTTTAATGGTTTATGTGGTAGCTTTAAAGTAAATTAACTCTGTGACTTTCCTATCATGTAATGTTTGTATGTAGAAGGATGGACATGAAAGTCCTAAACTGGACCATTCCTCAAAATGTCGGACAGGTGAGAGGTCGGGGCACAAGTGTTATAGAGTGAATGAACCTTGTTAAATCAGTTTTTCTCAGATATTCTAAAATCGTGGCCTGTTTGAGCCCATCAAGTTCAAAATTGTGAAAGCCATGGCCTAAATGAACTATCAATAAATTATATTTAAAAAGAGCAAAGTTTAGGAGATGCCTAAAAAAAAATACAGCATGTTGAAAATGATCCATTTTAAGGTAAAATAAATTGTATTGAGCTGAAATAATTTTGCTTCCTAATGAAAAATCCATATATTTGTTGGCTGTATCAGAGCGCTAGGATTCTCATTTTTAGTTTGGAACCTTGTGACATAAGCTGGAGATATTTGAGTCGCTCACTACATTATATCTACTGTATATGTATATATATATATATATATATATATATATATGTCTATCTCAACATGCTCTTAACCTACAATAGTGTAAGTTATTGTGTTCCCTCCCGGAATACAGGATAAAGTTCCTCCACTTACTCATTAGTACGCAGAGTTAAGTGGAGTTTAAAGTACAGAAACAACGTACCTTTGTATTATTAAGAAACAAATATAGATCAGCACCTCTAAAACATCCCTGGGTGATGATCTGAGATCATACTTAGCTGCTGATTAGCAACTACATTCATCTGCACTAGCTTGACATGCAACGTACGTACCCACCCGCCAGCGCTTGTGTGTGCGCAAATGGAGTTGATATTGGAGTTCAAAGTCTAAACCAATGTTATTTTTAAAGAACCATTAAACATATTATAATAAAAATAAAATGCAGAACTATTTGCATTTCAAATGATTTGTAGATTTGTTTTCTTACATAATACCCCCTTCGTTATGTGGCAGCCACACAATGGAAATACGTATATACTGTTAATTCCTGCACATTCTCAGCAGGAGCTGGTGTCTCAGATAGTGTGCATATAAAAATATTGTGCATGTTTAGATAATGGAAGTGAATTCAAAAGTTGTTTAAAATTGTGTGCTCTATCTGAATCATGAAAGTTTCATTTTGACTGTAGTGTTTTAGTCTTTTAAATGCACAATGTGTTACAATAGTATGCCAGGGCATCAAAACCCCAGCATAATAATGTCCCTTTAAGTTACTTACAAATGTTTATTGGCATCTATAGAAATTATCCCTAATGGGGCAGTTGGTATGTTCTGGATAAGAAAGGGTAAAGAAAACATCTGGCTACTGCAGCCCCCCTCCTCTGGGTTTCTGTCTTTGCGTTTCTTTGGTCACGTAGAATGGAAAACTTATTATGACTCACACATGCTCCGTGTGAGAAGAGCAAACCGGTGAGAAGAATATGTCATTGCTTGACAGTTCTAGGCTGAAAAGCTGATCATTTTGCACTGAAAGAGCTTCTGCTTTTAGGGCTCGATTTATCAAAGCCCTACGGCTTCAAGTTCTCACAAGAACTTGCTTGCCGTAATTTAACAAGCATCCAAGTAAGGGCCAGCACTCCTGCAAATAGTGCACGTGAAGACTGGGGTAAAACTGCCCCCACCAGTGATCCGGTAAACATGAAATGTCCACAGCACTGATAAATGTTTCCTTTATTCAGACATATTTAAAACAGCAACATTTCGTAAAGCATGATTAAGTGACACACAGTCACGAAACGTTGCTGTTTTATATATGTCTGAATAAAGGAAACATTTATCATATACAGTGCTGTGGACATTTCATGTTTACTGTAATTTAACAAGCAGCGGTCACCAGACAGCCGCTTCCCTAACCTGTTCGTCACCCCTAAGTGGCGAAATTCAATCTCCGCGGTCTAGTCCGACCAAAGTGATTGACAGCTCCTGTCTGCGCGTGATTGGCTGTGCGCGTGCAGGGGGCGGGATTGCACGCAAGGGCAAAATTGCGCTCGTGTGCAATGGTGATTACCTGCGGGTAATTTCACCCCGCCACAGGCGAGCTGAGGCGTACAGGGGCGCATATACGCGCCCCTGTCCGCCTCAGCTTTGATAAATCTAGCCCTTAATCTCTTAGCTATTCATATACTGGAATATAACAAATACTGGTCTAGTCTTTTAGAATGTTCAAAAGTGCAAAAGTTTCAAACTCAACTTGGGTACTTTTTGGATTTCTTGTAGAGAACATTTCAATCCAGGTCTGATAGGAAAGTCAATATAAACTTGCATGATTCAGATAGAGCATGTGATTTTAAGACACTTTTAAATTCACTTATGTTTTCAAATGTGCTTTGTTCTCTTAGTATTCGTTGTTGTAAAAGAATATGTTCATATTCTGCACTAGTGGGTGCTAGCTGGTGATTGGTGCCTGCACATATCTGTCCCTTGATTGGTGATTGGTTTCCTAGATGTGTTCAGCTAGTTCTCTGTAGTGCATTGCTGCACCTTCAGCAAATGATACCAAGAGAATAAAGCAAATTTGATTATAAAAGTACATTGGAAAGTCGTTGATAATTGTATGCTCTATCTGAATCACGAAAGAAAAATTTGGGGTTGCATGTCCCTTTAATTTGTTATTTTGTTAAAGTCTGACGGTGATAAACTTGCAAAAACCTGTAAAAAAAAGAAATACAGGAGATTTCACATTATTTTAACAGACTAACATAAAAGCAAAAAATAAGAAGCCAACAGAAATGGGAAGACACTATGCAAAAAATAATTGGTTATTAATAAATAATGCAAAAAACAGAAAAGAACTGGCACTAAAGCTAAGGACAACAGTAATAAGGATATTCAATAGTTAGCAAGTGTACTATGTACAGAAAACCTAGTGACTAATAATTATCAACAATTATATAATAAATAATGCCCTATCTTTGATTGCAGTTTCTTTGCTTTTCTTTACACGCTCAATTAAAGGGACACTGAACTCAATTTTTTTATTTTGTGATTCCGATAGAGCAGGCAATTTTAAGCAACTTTCTAATATACTCCTATTATTAACTTTTCTTCATTCTCTTGGAATCTTTATTTGAAAAGCAAGAATGTAAGTTTAGATGCCTGCCCACTTTTGGTGAACAGCTAGGGTTGTTCTTGCTTATTAGTGGATAAATTCACCCACCAATAAACAAGTGCTGTCCACGTTTGAACCAAAAATTTGCTGGCCCCTTAGCTTAGATGCCTTCTTTTTTAAATAAAGATAGCAAGAGAACGAAGAAAAATTGATAATAGAAGTAAATTAGAACGTTGCTTAAAATTGCATCATGACAGAAAAACATTGGGTTTAGTATCCCTTAAACTTATAGGCAAATACGGCTTAATAGTAGATGTTCCTTATAATCTACTAAATAACAAACTGAAAATAAATACACAGTTGTTTTGGCACTTAAAGAATGTTAAAGTCTCTCAATAATATAATCAAAATAAAACTATATATTAACTATTACAGAGTATGGCTATTATTAAATATAAATGTGGTGATTGTATGTACATAAGTAATGCTAAAAACACAATTATAAAAATATTGCAATCAGTATAAATTAATTCATATGCAAAACAAAAACTAGATTCCAAAACTCAATGCCCCTAAATTAAAATATATGTTGCCAAATTGTGTATATATTATTGGAAAATTCTTCAGTTCCTCTCCTTTATGTATGTGGTAATAAATATTGTGAGTGAAAGTAAGAATTAAAACACACATATATTTACACTGTTCTGGAATAGTGTATTAATATTTATTTGAGGTGCCCCCACTACTGCAACTACTTACAGTACATCAGAGGAATTCTTAAACCATCAACTATTAAAAAAGAGTCCATTAATCAGATACGCGGACCAACAAAAACCGAAGTAAACTTCAAATAGCCATTTCCATGTAGAGGCAGGACAAACCAATAGGCTTTGGGCTACGCGTTTCGCCCTGCCCTCAGACTATTATATATTGCAGTTTGTAGTTAATGAGTAACACAAAGCAATCTGGCAGATGTACACATTTAGTCACACCAACATATGGTGCACACGAGAACACTTCTTTAGAAAAGCTATTACTTGTGTGATACCTTCCCCTATATTACCCTTCAGGTTCTTATTTGATGTGTATCTCATAAAAGTCAAAATACAAAGAACCATTAGACTTTTATAAATATCATAAGCAAGTACAGATCATTAAAAGCACATTGGACTTCCACCATTTCTGGCTCACATAACATAGACTGTTTTCAATTGTATCCAAGAATTTTTTGTTCTCATTATCTTGTTTTTCTGAGGCCTACATGTGTTTTCAGAAGTCTTACATATTTCTTTCTACTTCATTTACAACCTAAATTGAAACTTAAACTAATTAGCCAATTTTTTTTCTAATAAACAGCAGTTTTGTTGTTGTATATTGATTGCTTGGCTTGTCTGTGGCTGCACAGGGTACTTTGCCGGTAAATTGACTTTTTTGGAATACTTTGTTAAAGGAGCAGTAATACACTACACTGCTGCTCCTGGGCCTATAGGTATGCTTTTCAACAAAGGATACCAAAGGATATCAGATAATGGAAGTACATTATAAAGTTGTTTAAAATAGCATGTTCTTTCTGAATCATGAAAAAATCATGAACATTTGTTTTGGGGTTTCATGTCCATTTAAAGGGCTATTATAGTAAAAAATGACATGCTCTAATCTGTTAGAACGTGTAATTTTAAGACTATTGACCCTGCATTACTGTGTGTTTACCCCTGTAAAGGGTCCTAATCAGCAGCGCCAGCTGCACATCTGAGTCGTGCAACTAGAGCTGCTGATTGGATCAGAGGCAAGTTCCGCTCAGGAGTTAAACACACAGTACTGTAGGGTCGATGGTCTAATGGATTAGAGCATCTACTTTTTTTTACTATAATGGCCCTTTAAGTGCAGATGACAACACAAGAGTCGCCATATGCACATTGTTTTAAGTGGGGATGATGACCAGTGCATTTGGTGGCTAAGTGGCCCTGTATCACCAGGGGTGGATGCAGGTGACATCACCACACATGGTCATGGTGATGTCATCCAGTCTTGTAAGAGTTTAAGGGAGCTGGATGGGGGTAAGTATTTAAACCCCTCAATCTCAGCTCCCTTAAAGGGACAGTAAAGTCAAAATTAAACTTTCATGATTCATAGCATGTAATTTTACACAGCTTTCCAATTTACTTCTATTATCAACTTTGCTTTGTTCTCTTGATGTCCTTTGTTGAAGACTACATTTAGGTAGACTGATTGGAGCTTAGGAGCATGCATGTGTCTTTAGCATTCTATCACAGAAGTGTTTGTATCTATATATTATAAATTTTCTATAAACCCTAGGTAAGCTGATAGGGGTTTAAGAATGTGCCATGGAATGTGTATTTAGCTTTCCATGGTAGCGGTGTCTGCAACTATGTAAAACATTGCTAAAAATATTGTTGCAAACACTGCTGCAAGATGGCTAAAGGCAAATGCACACTTTCCTGGGCCTTTTCAACACTCTTATTCCATCTGTGTTAATACGGTCTCTTTGATCCCGCATTCCCTCACTCTCTGCTAAACATTGGGTGGCCATATGTTCTAAAGTTCTTCTGTGCTTTAATTCCACTCTGCCCATGTTATCCCAAGCTGAACAGTGAGGTTTATGTGAGGTCAGGTATTGGCACAGCAGATAACAATATATAGAGAAGTCTGAAGGGTACAGGACTTGTAGAAGCTGACTATAGTACTTGGAACAGACATATATACAAACAGAGGGCTAGCGCGGAGGATATAAAAACAGAATTTATGTTTACCTGATAAATTTCTTTCTCCAACGGTGTGTCCGGTCCACGGCGTCATCCTTACTTGTGGGATATTCTCTTCCCCAACAGGAAATGGCAAAGAGCCCAGCAAAGCTGGTCACATGATCCCTCCTAGGCTCCGCCTACCCCAGTCATTCGACCGACGTTAAGGAGGAATATTTGCATAGGAGAAACCATATGGTACCGTGGTGACTGTAGTTAAAGAAAATAAAATATCAGACCTGATTAAAAAAAAAAAACCAGGGCGGGCCGTGGACCGGACACACCGTTGGAGAAAGAAATTTATCAGGTAAACATAAATTCTGTTTTCTCCAACATAGGTGTGTCCGGTCCACGGCGTCATCCTTACTTGTGGGAACCAATACCAAAGCTTTAGGACACGGATGAAGGGAGGGAGCAAATCAGGTCACCTAAATGGAAGGCACCACGGCTTGCAAAACCTTTCTCCCATAAATAGCCTCAGAAGAAGCAAAAGTATCAAACTTGTAAAATTTGGTAAAAGTGTGCAGTGAAGACCAAGTCGCTGCCCTACATATCTGATCAACAGAAGCCTCGTTCTTGAAGGCCCATGTGGAAGCCACAGCCCTAGTGGAATGAGCTGTGATTCTTTCGGGAGGCTGCCGTCCGGCAGTCTCGTAAGCCAATCTGATGATGCTTTTAATCCAAAAAGAGAGAGAGGTAGAAGTTGCTTTTTGACCTCTCCTTTTACCTGAATAAACAACAAACAAGGAAGATGTTTGTCTAAAATCCTTTGTAGCATCTAAATAGAATTTTAGAGCGCGAACAACATCCAAATTGTGCAACAAACGTTCCTTCTTTGAAACTGGTTTTGGACACAGAGAAGGTACGATAATCTCCTGGTTAATGTTTTTGTTAGAAACAACTTTTGGAAGAAAACCAGGTTTAGTACGTAAAACCACCTTATCTGCATGGAACACCAGATAAGGAGGAGAACACTGCAGAGCAGATAATTCTGAGACTCTTCTAGCAGAAGAAATCGCAACTAAAAACAAAACTTTCCAAGATAATAACTTAATATCAACGGAATGTAAGGGTTCAAACGGAACCCCCTGAAGAACTGAAAGAACTAAATTGAGACTCCAAGGAGGAGTCAAAGGTTTGTAAACAGGCTTGATTCTAACCAGAGCCTGAACAAAGGCTTGAACATCTGGCACAGCTGCCAGCTTTTTGTGAAGTAATACCGACAAGGCAGAAATCTGTCCCTTCAGGGAACTTGCAGATAATCCTTTTTCCAATCCTTCTTGAAGGAAGGATAGAATCCTAGGAATCTTAACCTTGTCCCAAGGGAATCCTTTAGATTCACACCAACAGATATATTTTTTCCAAATTTTGTGGTAAATCTTTCTAGTCACAGGCTTTCTGGCCTGAACAAGAGTATCGATCACAGAATCTGAGAATCCTCGCTTCGATAAAATCAAGCGTTCAATCTCCAAGCAGTCAGCTGGAGTGAAACCAGATTCGGATGTTCGAACGGACCCTGAACAAGAAGGTCTCGTCTCAAAGGTAGCTTCCAAGGTGGAGCCGATGACATATTCACCAGATCTGCATACCAAGTCCTGCGTGGCCACGCAGGAGCTATCAAGATCACCGACGCCCTCTCCTGCTTGATCCTGGCTATCAGCCTGGGGATGAGAGGAAACGGCGGGAACACATAAGCTAGTTTGAAGGTCCAAGGTGCTACTAGTGCATCCACTAGAGCCGCCTTGGGATCCCTGGATCTGGCCCCGTAGCAAGGAACTTTGAAGTTCTGACGAGAGGCCATCAGATCCATGTCTGGAATGCCCCACAGGTGAGTGACTTGGGCAAAGATTTCCGGATGGAGTTCCCACTCCCCCGGATGCAATGTCTGACGACTCAGAAAATCCGCTTCCCAATTTTCCACTCCTGGGATGTGGATAGCAGACAGGTGGCAGGAGTGAGACTCCGCCCAAAGAATAATTTTGGTTACTTCTTCCATCGCTAGGGAACTCCTTGTTCCCCCCTGATGGTTGATGTACGCAACAGTCGTCATGTTGTCTGATTGAAACCGTATGAACCTGGTCCTCGCAAGCTGGGGCCAGGCCTGGAGCGCATTGAATATCGCTCTCAGTTCCAGAATATTTATCGGTAGAAGAGATTCTTCCCGAGACCAAAGACCCTGAGCTTTCAGGGATCCCCAGACCGCGCCCCAGCCTATCAGACTGGCGTCGGTCGTGACAATGACCCACTCTGGTCTGTGGAACATCATCCCTTGAGACAGATTGTCCAGGGACAGCCACCAACGGAGTGAGTCTCTGGTCCTCTGATTTACTTGTATCTTCGGAGACAAGTCTGTATAGTCCCCATTCCACTGACTGAGCATGCACAGTTGTAATGGTCTTAGATGAATGCGCGCAAAAGGAACTATGTCCATCGCCGCCACCATCAACCCGATCACTTCCATGCACTGAGCTATGGAAGGAAGAGGAACGGAATGAAGTATCCGACAAGAGTCCAGAAGCTTTGTTTTTCTGGCCTCTGTTAGAAAGATCCTCATTTCTAAGGAGTCTATAATTGTTCCCAAGAAGGGAACCCTTGTTGACGGGGATAGAGAACTCTTTTCCACGTTCACTTTCCAGCCGTGAGATCTGAGAAAGGCCAGGACAATGTCCGTGTGAGCCTTTGCTTGAGGAAGGGACGACGCTTGAATCAGAATGTCGTCCAGGTAAGGTACTACTGCAATGCCCCTTGGTCTTAGCACCGCTAGAAGGGACCCTAGTACCTTTGTGAAAATCCTTGGAGCCGTGGCTAATCCGAAAGGAAGCGCCACGAACTGGTAATGTTTGTCCAGGAATGCAAACCTTAGGAACCGATGATGTTCCTTGTGGATAGGAATATGTAGATACGCATCCTTTAAATCCACCGTGGTCATAAATTGACCTTCCTGGATGGAAGGAAGGATAGTTCGAATGGTTTCCATCTTGAACGATGGGACCTTGAGAAATTTGTTTAAGATCTTGAGATCTAGGATTGGTCTGAACGTTCCCTCTTTTTTGGGAACTATGAACAGATTGGAGTAGAACCCCATCCCTTGTTCTCTTAATGGAACAGGATGAATCACTCCCATTTTTAACAGGTCTTCTACACAATGTAAGAACGCCTGTCTTTTTATGTGGTCTGAAGACAACTGCGACTTGTGGAACCTCCCCCTTGGGGGAAGTCCCTTGAATTCCAGAAGATAACCCTGGGAGACTATTTCTAGCGCCCAAGGATCCAGAACATCTCTTGCCCAAGCCTGAGCGAAGAGAGAGAGTCTGCCCCCCACCAGATCCGGTCCCGGATCGGGGGCCAATATTTCATGCTGTCTTGGTAGCAGTGGCAGGTTTCTTGGCCTGCTTTCCCTTGTTCCAGCCTTGCATTGGTCTCCAAGCTGGCTTGGCCTGAGAAGTATTACCCTCTTGCTTAGAGGACGTAACACCTTGAGCTGGTCCGTTTTTACGAAAGGGACGAAAATTAGGTCTATTTTTTGCCTTGAAGGGCCGATCCTGAGGAAGGGCGTGGCCCTTACCCCCAGTGATATCAGAGATAATCTCTTTCAAGTCAGGACCAAACAGCGTTTTCCCCTTGAAAGGAATGTTTAGTAGCTTGTTCTTGGAAGACGCATCAGCCGACCAAGATTTCAACCAAAGCGCTCTGCGCGCCACAATAGCAAACCCAGAGTTCTTAGCCGCTAACTTAGCCAATTGCAAAGAGGCGTCTAGAGTGAAAGAATTAGCCAATTTGAGAGCATTGATTCTGTCCATAATCTCCTCATAAGGAGGAGAGTCACTATCGAGCACCTTAAGCAGTTCATCAAACCAGAAATATGCGGCTGTAGTGACAGGGACAATGCATGAAATGGGTTGTAGAAGGTAACCCTGCTGAACAAACATCTTTTTAAGCAAACCTTCTAATTTTTTATCCATAGGATCTTTGAAAGCACAACTATCCTCTATGGGAATAGTGGTGCGTTTGTTTAAAGTAGAAACCGCTCCCTCGACCTTGGGGACTGACTGCCATAAGTCCTTTCTGGGGTCGACCATAGGAAACAATTTTTTAAATATGGGGGGAGGGACGAAAGGAATACCGGGCCTTTCCCATTCTTTATTAACAATGTCCGCCACCCGCTTGGGTATAGGAAAAGCTTCTGGGAGCCCCGGCACCTCTAGGAACTTGTCCATTTTACATAGTTTCTCTGGGATGACTAAATTTTCACAATCATCCAGAGTGGATAATACCTCCTTAAGCAAAATGCGGAGATGTTCCAATTTAAATTTAAATGTAATCACATCAGATTCAGCCTGCTGAGAAATGTTCCCTAAATCAGTAATTTCTCCCTCAGACAAAACCTCCCTGGCCCCCTCAGATTGGGTTAGGGGCCCTTCAGAGATATTAATATCAGCGTCGTCATGCTCTTCAGTAACTAAAACAGAGCAGCCACGCTTACGCTGACAAGGGTTCATTTTGGCTAAAATGTTTTTGACAGAATTATCCATTACAGCCGTTAATTGTTGCATAGTAAGGAGTATTGGCGCGCTAGATGTACTAGGGGCCTCCTGAGTGGGCAAGACTCGTGTAGACGAAGGAGGGAATGATGCAGTACCATGCTTACTCCCCTCACTTGAGGAATCATCTTGGGCATCATTGTCATTATCACATAAATCACATTTATTTAAATGAATAGGAATTCTGGCTTCCCCACATTCAGAACACAGTCTATCTGGTAGTTCAGACATGTTAAACAGGCATAAACTTGATCAGAAAGTACAAAAAACGTTTTAAAATAAAACCGTTACTGTCACTTTAAATTTTAAACTGAACACACTTTATTACTGCAATTGCGAAAAAACATGAAGGAATTGTTCAAAATTCACCAAATTTTCACCACAGCGTCTTAAAGCCTTGAAAATATTGCACACCAATTTTGGAAGCTTTAACCCTTAAAATAACGGAACCGGAGCCGTTTTAAGTTTTAAACCCCTTTACAGTCCCTGGTATCTGCTTTGCTGAGACCCAACCAAACCCAAAGGGGAATACGATACCAAATGACGCCTTCAGAAGTCTTTTATAAGTATCAGAGCTCCTCTCACATGCGACTGCATGCCATGCCTCTCAAAAACAAGTGCGCAACACCGGCGCGAAAATGAGACTCTGCCTATGCTTTGGGAAAGCCCCTAAAGAATAAGGTGTCTAAAACAGTGCCTGCCGATATTATTAAATCAAAATACCCAGAATAAATGATTCCTCAAGGCTAAATAAGTGTTAATATCAATCGATTTAGCCCAAAAAAAGTCTACAGTTTAAATAAGCCCTTGTGAAGCCCTTATTTACAATCGTAATAAACATGGCTTACCGGATCCCATAGGGAAAATGACAGCTTCCAGCATTACATCGTCTTGTTAGAATGTGTCATACCTCAAGCAGCAAGAGACTGCAAACTGTTCCCCCAACTGAAGTTAATTGCTCTCAACAGTCCTGTGTGGAACAGCCATGGATTTTAGTTACGGTTGCTAAAATCATTTTCCTCATACAAACAGAATTCTTCATCTCTTTTCTGTTTCTGAGTAAATAGTACGTACCAGCACTATTTTAAAATAACAAACTCTTGATTGAATAATGAAAAACTACAGTTAAACACTAAAAAACTCTAAGCCATCTCCGTGGAGATGTTGCCTGTACAACGGCAAAGAGAATGACTGGGGTAGGCGGAGCCTAGGAGGGATCATGTGACCAGCTTTGCTGGGCTCTTTGCCATTTCCTGTTGGGGAAGAGAATATCCCACAAGTAAGGATGACGCCGTGGACCGGACACACCTATGTTGGAGAAAAGATGGTTTTCCAAGGAAATAATATACAGAAGAAAAAAACGAAATAAAAAACAAACTTATTATAATTATACCCCTTGTTGTTCCCTTCTGAATTTGACTTTGTAGCCGGGTTCTGCTACTTGCTAATCAGAAAGACAGTTTTATGTCATGCTGATGTGATTTTACTATTTGCTACTGGTAAGCAGGCGAAGATTTATTTGTACACCCAGCCCGTAAGGATCCTTTGGTAAATGAGTTACAGGAAGCACATTAGGAAGTACTAAACTGGGCAATGTGCAGTCTAATTCATGGCACATTTACAGCTGAGACAAGCACCCGATTGAGTGCTCAGCCCTTATTCTCCATGGCATGAGAGAGGGTAGGTGGAGTCTGATGTACTCTACTCTGTAATTGTAAGGGGCGCACAGGCTGGCTGCCCAGTAATGTGTAATAGCCTGCTCTAATTGGATATTAGGGTCAGCAAAAAATGCCATTCATACAGCTTTTCTCTCTGAAACATGCTTCTTATTAGAGGGAGAACTAGATGTCAGCACAAGAATGTAATCCAATGTGATATTGATGAAGTAAAAAGAACATTTACATGTATTTTATTTTGCACAGACACAAATCTTACTGAACAGGATACTTGATGTTAGTAGCTGTCAGCTGTGTTTTCCTTGTCCATTTTGTTGAGCATATTTCAACACTTGCAAAAAAAATTTTGTTCAGAGGTCAGAGATCTTGAATAACATAACTTAAAGGATTACTTTCTGTTATAATTTTTAAGCTAAACAACTAACATATTAAAGTTAATAAACATTAATTAAAACCTACTGACCTATATTTTCTCCAAAACTAAATTTCATAACGTTCTAAAAGTTATATCTTTTATTCGCTGATGATGTTACGTTATCCTGCCCACTATTTTCAGCATACTTAAACCAATAACTTTGTGTTTAAAGCGCCATTTTGAAACCTAGGTATTGTAAACGGATTGGTACAGAGCAAAGGATACCCACAGAGTGGGTTTGGAAAACAATTAAATTTGCAGACAAGATTTCTGACATACGGTAGAGATATGTTAATGAAATGCTATTGATAAAAAGCGTATTTGGGGTAGTTAGTTAGTAACAGGCATAGAAAATATTTACTTACAGTGGCCCTTTAAAAACTAGTGACAAAACTGAGCTATAAAATGTTTTCTAATGTATTGGAATATTGTTTTTAAAGGTTCTCAATGCAAATTATCTGATGATCTTTTTTTTAAAATTCAGAGCAATTGCAATCATTAGTAAAAAAACAGTTTTTCATGTGGTTGACTAATGGCTATGCACTGTGGAAGGTCATTACCCTGCAAAAAAAAATTCTGAGGAGGTCTTAAGAAATTGGGTTCTAACTGTAATACTGCTTCTAGGGAAGAAATAGTTTTATATAGATATATTGAAAGGTCATTAGTCTGATTAACCCCTTAGTGACCAGAGCACTTTTCCATTTTCTGTCCGTTTGGGACCAAGTCTATTTTTACATTTCTGCGGTGTTTGTGTTTAGCTGAAATTTTCCTCTTACTCATTTACTGTACCCACACATATTATATACCGTTTTTCTCGCCATTAAATGGACTTTCTAAAAATACCATTATTTTCATCATATCTTATCATTTACTATAAAAAAAATTTATAAAATATGAGGAAAAATGGAAAAAAACACACTTTTTCTAACTTTGAACCCCAAAATCTGTTACATATCTACAACCACCAAAAAACACCCATGCTAAATAGTTTATAAATTTTGTCCTGAGTTTAGAAATACCCAATGTTTACATGTTCTTTGCTTTTTTTGCAAGTTATAGGGCTATAAATACACGTAGCACTTTGCTATTTTCAAACCATTTTTTTTCAAAATTAGCGCTAGTTACATTAGAACACTAATATCTTTCAGGAATCCCTGAATATCCATTGACATGTAAATATTTTTTTTTAGAAGACATCCCAAAGTATTAATCTAGGCCGATTTTGGTATATTTCATGCCACCATTTCACCGCCAAATGCGATCAAATACAAAAAATCGTTCACTTTTTCACAAATTTTTTCACAAACTTTCAGTTTCTCACTGAAATTATTTACAAACTGCTTGTGCAATTATGGCATAAATGGTTGTAAATTCTTCTCTGGCATCCCCTTTGTTCAGAAATAGCAGACATATATGGCTTTGGCATTGCTTTTTGGTAATTAGAAGGCCGCTAAATGCCACTGCGCACCACACGTGTATTATGCCCAGCAGGGAAGGGGTTAATTAGGGAGCATGTAAGGAACTTTTTGGGGTATTTTTAGCTTTAGTGTAGTGTAGTAGACAACCCCGAGTATTGGTCTAGGCCCATTTTGGTATATTTCATGCCACCATTTCACCGCCATTTCACAATTTTAGGTTTCTCACTGAAATCATTTACAAACAGCTTGTGCAATTATGGCACAAATGGTTGTAAATGCTTCTCTGGGATCCCCTTTGTTCAGAAATAGCAGACATATATGGCTTTGGCATTGCTTTTTGGTAATTAGAAGGCCGCTAAATGCCACTGCGCACCACACGTGTATTATGCCCAGCAGGGAAGGGGTTAATTAGGGAGCATGTAAGGAACTTTTTGGGGTATTTTTAGCTTTAGTGTAGTGTAGTAGACAACCCCAAGTATTGATCTAGGCCCATTTTGGTATATTTCATGCCACCATTTCACCGCCATTTCACAATTTTAGGTTTCTCACTGAAATCATTTACAAACAGCTTGTGCAATTATGGCACAAATGGTTGTAAATGCTTCTCTGGGGTCCCCTTAGCAGACATATATGATTTTGGCGTTGCTTTTTGGTAATTAGAATGCTGCTAAATGGCGCTGCGCATCACACGTGTATTATGGCTAGCAGTGAAGGGGTTAATTAGGTAGCTTGTAGGGAGCTTGCAGGGTTAATTTTAGCTTTAGTGTAGAGATCAGCCTCCCACCTGAAACATCAGACCCCCTGATCCCTCCCAAACATCTCTCTTCCCTCCCCTACCCCACAAATGTCCCCGCCATCTTAAGTACTGGCAGAAACTCTGCCAGTACTAAAATAAAAGGAAAATTTGGGCTTTTTTGTGCGCTTTTTTTAGCATATTTACATATGCTTCTGTGTAGGATCCCCCTTAGCCCCCAACCTCACTGATCCCCCACCAAACAGCTCTCTAACCCTCCCCCTCTGACTTAATGTGCGCCATCTTGGGTACTGGCAGCTGTCTGCCAGTACCCATTTTAGTGAAAAATATGCTTTTTTATAAAAAAAATGTCCCTTTTCTGTAGTGTAGCTTCCCCCCCCCAAGACCAACCCCCCACCCCTTCCAGATCCCTTAGATGCTTTTAAAAAAAAAAAAGTTTATTTCATTTTTTTTACACTTTACTTGTAACTTTTTTTCTGTAGTGTAGCGGTTCCCACCCGCTCCCGCCCCGTGCGCGCGCCCCCGAAGGCTCCGCCCCCGATCCCGCCCCCTCCACCTTACAGAGCTCACCGATGGCCGCCCACCCGCCTCCCAAGTCGGCTCCCACCCACCAACGATACCGGCCATCGATGTCCGGTGCAGAGAGGGCCACAGAAACATGCATCGGATGGCCAGAAAGTGTTATTGCAGGATGGCTCGATATCGAGGCATCACTGCAATAACCGGAAAGCAGCTGGAAGCGAGCAGGATCGCTTCCAGCTGCTTTCCAGACTGAGGACGTGCAGGGTACGTCCTTGGTCGTTAACTGACGACCTGCACGTCCTCGGTCGTTAAGGGGTTAAAGGGACACTGAACCCAAATTTTTTTCTTTCATGTTTTGGATAGAGCATGAAATTTTAAGCAACTTTGTAATTTACTCCTATTATCAAATTTTCTTCATTCTCTTGGTATCTTTAATTGAAATGCAAGAATGTAAGTTTAGATGCCGGCCCATTTTTTGGTGAACAACCTTGGTTGTTCTTGCTGATTGGTGGATAAATTCATCCACCAATAACAAAGTGCTGTCCAGAGTGCTGAACAAACAAAAAAAGCTTAGATGCCTTCTTTTTCAAATAAAGATAGCAAGACAACGAAAAAAAATTGATAATAGGAGTAAATTATAAAGTTGCTTAAAATTGCATGTTCTATCTGAATTACAAAAGAAAAAAATTGGGTTCAGTGTCCATTTAATATAAAATAAGCTACATACATTTAAACAATAAATAGAAAACTATAAGTCAAATTCTGTACCGCAAGGACACAGACTCTATGTCTCTCTATTGTTACAATCATATAGCACCATCATGTGGTCAGGAGAAATAATTACATTTATATGTATTCTTATTTTTTCGTCCATGTCCTTTTGCTACAGGAGCTTAATATTCAGGTGGAGGATGTAAGGATCCGAGCCATCCTGTCTTCGTATCGCAAGCGAGTGCCAGTGACAGAAGGTTACGTAGAGGTAAAGGAGGATGGTACTTGGAAGCAGGTTTGCAACACATACTGGAGCAGCAAAAACAGCCGAGTAATTTGTGGAATGTTTGGCTTTCCCAGCGAGAGGAAATATAATGTCAAGGTGTACAAGTAAGCACAATAGTATCTTCATATACTGCCCTACCTTAATATATTTTTTTGCTATAAAAAAATGATTGTTTTTTTTGTTCTAATAAAAAGTAAATATAGTCATATCCCACTTTTTTATTATTATGAAATGTGAACACATCTAAAATATGATGATCAGAATATAGCATTATGGTACCATTATCACAAAATGATGATATGAAAATGTTAATTACACATATATTGCTAATTAAAAGGACATAAAGGTACAAAAAAAGGAAAATGCTGTAGAACATTTTATTATTGCAATATTGTTAGTATATAACTATGGGCTCAATCGTAATCTCTTTAGAAACATCTATCTAATTATTTGTCTACAAAATTTACTATTCCAGTCATTTCAAGAGGTTAGGCACATAGTTATATGCAAGCAATAGTGCAATAATAAAATTAAAGCATTTTCTTTTTGCACATTTATGTCCCTTTAAATAATAATAAAAAATAAACTACAAAACGCATTAGGTAGCTATTAATAAGTGAATTTATTAGTTGTCATGTTTTACATACACTTTGGATATGTTTTCTTTTGCTTTGGTGAATATACTAAAATATACTATTATTAATGGCAATGTTGACTTTAAAACTGCCTGTACCCCCCCCCTTTTTTTTTTTTTTGCCCATGCAACAATGTTTTCCCCTTTCCAGGATGTTTGCAGAACGCAGGAAGCACACGTACTGGCAATACTCGGCTAATTGTACAGGGAGGGAGACCCATATCTCCTCCTGCAGTGTTGGAAAAAAGCTTTCCCCAGAACCTAATTCTAACACAGTCTGCGAGGAAGGTTCCCCAGCAGTGGTCAGCTGTGTTCCGGGAAGAGCCTTTGCTCCAAGTCCTGCTACTGGCTTCAGAAAGGCATTCCGTCAGGAGGTAAGGTAGTAAACGCACTGGGAAGTAATTGAAAGTGACTTTCTGTATATGGGTGCAAGTAAAAAACGCTTTAACAATATCCCAAAAAAAGTTTGATTTGGAGTTGACAGATGAGGAGCCAAAGTGTGGTAAGATGAGAAGATAAATAAATGCTCTTGTACTTCTACTTGAAAGGCCATTACCTGTGTTTGAGGGTGATCAATGACCCAGTGTACTCACACTTGACCTTCTGGTTATAATGTGGTCAATATGAGAATCCATACAGAAAGAGAAGCGCTCAACCAGGAACGAACAACAGCTATGTAGCTTGTTCTATGGCGAGTTACCACCTGGGAGCAACAGCCATGTAGCTTGTTCTATGGCGAGTTACCAGCTGGGAGCAACAGCTATGTAGCTTGTTCTATGGCGAGTTATCTCCTGGGAGCAACAGCTATGTAGCTTGTTCTATGGTGAGTTACCACCTGGAAGCAACAGCTATGTAGCTTGTTCTTTGGCGAGTTACCACCTGGGAGCAACAGCTATGTAGCTTGTTCTATGGTGAGTTACCACCTGGGAACAACAGCTATGTAACTTGTTCTATGGTGAGTTACCACCTGGGAGCAACAGCTATGTAGCTTGTTCTAAGGCGAGTTACCACCTGGGAGCAACAGCTATGTAACTTGTTTTATGGTGAGTTACCACCTGGGAGCAACAGCTGTGTAACTTGTTCTATGGTGAGTTACCACCTGGGAGCAAAAGCTATGTGGCTTGTTCTATGGTGAGTTACCACCTGGGAGCAACAGATTTGTAACTTGTTCTATGGTTAGTTACCACCTGGGAACAACAGCTATGTAACTTGTTCTATGGTGAGTTACCACCTGGGAGCAACAGCTATGTAGCTTGTTCTATGGTGAGTTACCACCTGGAAACAACAGCTATGTAACTTGTTTTATGGCGAGTTACCACCTGGGAACAACAGCTATGTAGCTTGTTCTAAGGCGAGTTACCACCTGGGAGCAACAGCTATGTAATTTGTTCTATGGTGAGTTACCACCTGGGAGCAAGAGCTATGTAACTTGTTCTATGGTGAGTTACCACCTGGGAGCAACAGCTATGTAGCTTGTTTTATGGTGAGTTACCACCTGGGAGCAACAGCTGTGTAACTTGTTCTATGGTTAGTTACCACCTGGGAACAACAGCTATGTAGCTTGTTTTATGGTGAGTTACCACCTGGGAGCAACAGATTTGTAACTTGTTCTATGGTTAGTTACCACCTGGGAACAACAGCTATGTAACTTGTTCTATGGTGAGTTACCACCTGGGAGCAACAGCTATGTAGCTTGTTCTAAGGCGAGTTACCACCTGGGAGCAACAGCTATGTAGCTTGTTTTATGGTGAGTTACCACCTGGGAGCAACAGCTGTGTAACTTGTTCTATGGTGAGTTGCCACCTGGGAGCAACAGCTATGTGGCTTGTTCTATGGTGAGTTACCACCTTGGAGCAACAGCTATTTGGCTTGTTCTATGGTGAGGTACCACCTGGGAGCAACAGCTATGTAATTTGTTCTATGGTGAGTTACCACCTGGGAGCAACAGCTATGTAATTTGTTCTAAGGCGAGTTACCACCTGGGAGCAACAGCTATGTAATTTGTTCTATGGTGAGTTACCACCTGGGAGCAACAGCTATGTAGCTTGTTTTATGGTGAGTTACCACCTGGGAGCAACAGCTGTGTAACTTGTTCTATCGTGAGTTACCACCTGGGAGCAACAGCTATGTGGTATGTTCTATGGTGTGTTACCACCTGGGAGCAACAGCTTTGTAACTTGTTCTATGGCAAATTACCACCTGGGAGCAACAGCTATGTAGCTTGTTTTATGGTGAGTTACCACCTGGGAGCAACAGCTGTGTAACTTGTTCTATGGTGAGTTACCACCTGGGAGCAACAGCTATGTAGCTTGTTTTATGGTGAGTTACCACCTGGGAGCAACAGCTGTGTAACTTGTTCTATGGTGAGTTACCACCTGGGAGCAACAGCTATGTGGCTTGTTCTATGGTGAATTACCACCTTGGAGCAACAGCTATGTAGTTTGTTTTATGGTGAGTTACCACATGGGAGCAATAGCTGTGTAACTTGTTCTATGATGAGTTACCACCTGGGAGCAACAGCTATGTAACTTGTTTTAAGGCGAGTTACCACCTGGGAGCAACAGCTATGTAGCTTGTTCTATGACGAGTTACCACCTGGGAGCAACAGCTATGTACTGTAGCTTGTTCTATGGCAAGTTATCACCGTAGAGCAACAGCTATGTAGCTTGTTATATGGTGAGTTACCACCTGGGAGCAACAGCTATGTAGCTTGTTCTATGGCGAGTTACCACCTGGGAGCAACAGCTATGTAGCTTGTTTTATGGTGAGTTACCACCTGGGAGCAACAGCTATGTAGCTTGTTCTATGGCTAGTTATCACCTAGGAGCAACAGCTATGTAGCTTGTTCTATGGCGAGTTACCACCTGGGAGCAACAGCTATGTAGCTTGTTCTATGGTGAGTTACCACCTGGGAGCATAAAAAAAGAACAAGGGTAACTCCTCTTGATCAGAATCCCAATTTTTACTTGAACAGGATCAGACACAGAAAACCACAACGTTTCGGGGTCAGAACCCCTTAGTCATGTGATAACAAACACACACACCACACCTGTTTAAATAGGCTGGGCCAGGTAATTGCTTCATCATATTAACTCTTTCAATACTTTATAATGACATTGGCCCATTGATATCACCACTATATTGACCTCTACCCTCTACTGGTCAAGGGTGGCATGACGTGCAAATTAAAAACAAAAATTAAAATGTAAGGAGGCCTCAAGAGAATATTTCCATACTTACATCATCCAATCAGGATGATATTACATACAGACATAGAGAAAATGAAATCATGTTCTGAAATACATATTTTGCATTATAGTTCACTCTGCAAATGCTGGGAAATAGTTCACAAAAAACATCAACATCTTTCTAACTATACTTTAAATTCATAGTTAGACGACTATAGGAGCCCTCACTTTTTTAATAGCTCTTCTCTAAGTTGAAAAAAAGTATATATATAAGAGAAGGGGACAGAGAGTGATAACTCATTGTACCCCAAAAAAGTACATATATATACACATAGATACACGCATTTATATATATATATATATATATATATACACACATATGCATATATATACAGAAAAGAGCAAGCAGGGCATCAATAGAAAATAGACCAGTCAATTTCTCGGTTCATCCCCTTCGGTTCCAAGGTATCCAACTTAAAAATCCAATAGGATTCACGTTGTTTCAGTAACAGAGTCCTGTTACCGCCCCGCCTAGGGGTCTTAACATGATCGATAACTTGGAAGCGAAGTTGGCTCTCATGATGCCCTGCTTGCAAAAAATGATATGCTACTGGGGCAGTCAATACCTTGCACCTAATATTGCTTTTATGTTGCGTGATGCGGTCCCCTACCCGTCTGGTGGACTCGCCCACATAGGCACGCCCACACGGACACTTTATCAGGTAGATTACAAAGTTGGTATTACAGGTGTAATAATCCTTAAATTTGAATTTATACCCAGTTTGAGGATGTACAAAGTGTGGGCTTCTAATGATGGAACCACAGTTTACACAACCCAAACAGGGAAAGCAGCCCAAATTCTTTTTTGTAATGTATCCCTGTTGAGGTGATCTGCCAGGGCCCACATCAGCCTTAACAAGTGAATCCTATAATAATATTACGTTTATATGCTGGCATTGGGTAATGACAGAACTCCTCAACATTAGGCATACAGTTTTGTAGAATAGCCCAATGTTTACGAATAATTCAAGTAATTTGCTGACTTTGTCTGCAATAGCTAGAGACAAAAACCAACCTCTTTTCCTTATCATGAGAGGATTTGGTTTTAAAAAGCGTGTCTCTATCAATAGCAGCCACTGTCTGTAAGGTATCTTGTACCAGTTTTGCTGGATAACCTCTTTCGATAAATTTTTCCCCCATCTCAGACAGTCTAGTCATAGATTTATCAGGATCATCCACAATCCTTTTAACCCGAAGCATTTGGCTTCGTGGGAGAGATTTTACAAGGGGTAGTGGATGAGCACTATCATAGTGAAGAAGGCTATTTCTATCAGTTGCCTTTCTGAACAGGTCAGTTTTAAAACCCATACCATGTTTGATCACAGTGACATCTAGAAAATCAATGCTGCACTCACTCCACACAAGCTTAAAGTGTATGTTATTGATAGAGTGATTTAAGTCAGCTACAAAGGATTCCAGGGCCCCAACGTCGCCCAGCCAAACCCCAAAAATATCATCGATGTAGCGCCACACCGACGATATTCCGGGTGTTCAAAGACAAATCTCTCCTCAAAGAGGTTCATAAAAATGTTGGCATAATTAGGGGCGACGTTGGAGCCCATGGCGGTTCCCTGTTGTTGCATGTAAAACTGATCCTCATATAGGAAGTAATTGTTGTACAAGATAATTTCCAGCAATTGCAGAATGAAAGAAATCTCAAGGATAGAGTATTAACCACTTGAGTGTAAAGCACTACTTACAGCCCCGATACCACCAGCATGTGATATAGATGTATAAAGGCTGGTGACGTCGAGGCTGAAGAGTATCACCTTGTCTGTGGGCAATATCAGATTATGAATTTTAGTCAAAAAATCGTTAGTATCCTTTATGAAAGTGCATGACTGCTCCACCATTGGTCTCAAAATTTTGTCCAAGTAGATGGCTATATTAGAGAAAATTGAATTGGTACCTGCCACAATGGGGCGACCAGGTGGAACAGTCATGGACTTATGGATTTTGGGGAGGACATACATCACCGGAGTGACAGGGTCCTTCACCTGCAAAAATTGACTAGTTTTCTTATCAATGATATTCAACTTCAGTGCAGCATCAATCGTAACTTGTATCTCTTGTTTTAGTTTAAAAACTGGATTGTATGAGATAGCGCTGTATACAGATTGATCACTGAGCTGGCGGTAAATTTCCTGCTTATATTCAGACCTATTAAGAACAACAGTAGCACCGCCCTTATCGGCCGGCTTCAGAATGATACTGTTGTTCTTGATAACGCTGCCGAAAGCTTGATAATCTGTTTTAGAAAAATTGCCCCTTTGTGTATGTCCCTTTAATTTCTGTTTATGCATATGTTGCTGCAATTTGTTAAGATCTGATAAAACCAATTGCTCAAACGTTTCTATGCCATGGTGTGTGTGTTGTGGATAAAACACACTTTTATTTCTCAAGCCTAAATCACCTATTTTCAGTGAGTGGTTAAAGACAGGATTAACAATTTTTTGAACTGCTACTGGAGTTACAATACCACTGTTACCATTAGATATAGAAGTGACATTCGGTTTATTTTCCCCCAGTCCAGAATATACCCCCTGGGGTTTAGTGTGCCAGTATTTTAGCGTGATATTCCTGAAAAAATGAAAAATGTCCTTATAGGTCTCAAAAACATTACAGTCACTGGAAGGACAAAAAGATAAACCCCTTTAATGAAGCAGCAGTACTACAGTGTCCAAGTTGTAATCTGAACAATTAATCACTGTGTCTTGCGGGACCTCGTAGCTCTTACCACTTGAGACTTTGTCCCCTGCTTCATCTTGTTTGTTTGAGCACCGCCTGTGCTTACGGCCCCTACGTTTCCTGGAACGCCTTCGCTGTCGCTCATGGTAAAATCCGACGAGTCTGAGCCACTGTTGCTCATTCCTCCCGGTTGATTCTGTTGCCGTCTGTGTGAACCGGAAGTGATGCGTCACGTCTTACCCTGAGGGTCATAGATCCACCGGTATACTCGATTGGATGAGTAGTCCTGCTCATCACGCTGGAATTTCAGCCGCTTCCGTTCTTCAATACCTTTCCTCATCTCAGCGAGCAGATTCCGACTATCAGACATCAACTTGTTGGTGAGTGTGGCAGTCACTCCAAAGGAGTACCCTCTACCCTGGGTTTGTAGCTGGTGCTGGATTACATTTCATTCTACATTACCACCTGGGAGCAACAGCTGTGTAACTTGTTCTATGGCAAATTACCACCTGGGGCAACAGCTATGTAACTTGTTCTATGGCGAGTTACCACCTGGGAGCAACAGCTATGTAGCTTGTTCTATGTCGAGTTACCACCTGGGAGCAACAGCTGTGTAACTGGTTCTATGGTGAGTTACCACCTGGGAGCAACAGCTATGTATCTTGTTTTATGGTGAGTTACCACCTGGGAGCAACAGCTGTGTAACTTGTTCTATGGCAAGTTATCACCTGGTAGCAACAGATATGTAGCTTGTTTTATGGCGAGTTACCACCTGGGAGCAACAGCTATGTAGCTTGTTCTATGGCTATTTATCACATAGGAGCAACAGCTATGTAGCTTGTTCTATGGCGAGTTATAACCTAGGAGCAACAGCTATGTAGCTTGTTCTATGGCGAGTTACCACCTGGGAGCAACAGCTATGTAGCTTGTTCTATGGCGAGTTACCACCTGGGAGCAACAGCTGTGTAACTTGTTCTATGGTAAGTTACCACCTGGGAGCAACAGCTGTGTATCTTGTTCTATGGCAAATTACCACCTGGGAGCAACAGCTATGTAGCTTGTTTTATGATGAGTTGCCACATGGGAGCAACAGCTGTGTAACTGGTTCTATGGTGAGTTACCACCTGGGAGCAACAGCTGTGTAGCTTGTTTTATGGTGAGTTATCACCTGGGAGCAACAGCTATGTAACTTGTTCTATGGTGAGTTACCACCTGGGAGCAACAGCTACAGTATGTAGCTTGTTCTGTGGTGAGTTATCATGTGGGAGCAACAGCTATGTAACTTGTTCTATGGCGAGTTACCACCTGGGAGCAACAGCTATGTAGCTTGTTCTATGTCGAGTTACCACCTGGGAGCAACAGCTGTGTAACTGGTTCTATGGTGAGTTACCACCTGGGAGCAACAGCTATGTATCTTGTTTTATGGTGAGTTACCACCTGGGAGCAACAGCTGTGTAACTTGTTCTATGGCAAGTTATCACCTGGTAGCAACAGATATGTAGCTTGTTTTATGGTGAGTTACCACCTGGGAGCAACAGCTATGTAGCTTGTTCTATGGCTATTTATCACATAGGAGCAACAGCTATGTAGCTTGTTCTATGGCGAGTTATAACCTAGGAGCAACAGCTATGTAGCTTGTTCTATGGCGAGTTACCACCTGGGAGCAACAGCTGTGTAACTTGTTCTATGGTAAGTTACCACCTGGGAGCAACAGCTGTGTATCTTGTTCTATGGCAAATTACCACCTGGGAGCAACAGCTATGTAGCTTGTTTTATGATGAGTTGCCACATGGGAGCAACAGCTGTGTAACTGGTTCTATGGTGAGTTACCACCTGGGAGCAACAGCTGTGTAGCTTGTTTTATGGTGAGTTATCACCTGGGAGCAACAGCTATGTAACTTGTTCTATGGTGAGTTACCACCTGGGAGCAACAGCTACAGTATGTAGCTTGTTCTGTGGTGAGTTATCATGTGGGAGCAACAGCTATGTAGCTTGTTCTATGGCAAATTACCACCTGGGAGCAGACTCTTTTAGCCCAATTGTACCTTCATAGAGGATAACTTTCCTTAAGTATATAAGTCTGATTCCACCTAAAAAGGTTACTCGTTTATTTTGGCCTTTTGTGGGTCTCATCAGTGATATGGCGCCATATCCCTCCAAGCACATTAGACAGGGAGTCCATATCTGGTGTCCACCATCACTCTTTGGGAGACTTCCCCAGGATCATAATGCAAATACATACAGAAAGAGAAGCACTCAACCAGGAACAAACAACAGCTCTGTGTGAAAACGGCAGGTTTTTAACTGGTCTATATACATATGGCGGGGATGTGAAACTGCATCTGTATCAACCAAAAACAAATGCATAAACCCCCTAATATTACTTAATTAGAATATGAAAATCTCCTCTGTAAATGGAGGGACACTTGACACTCTAAACACCACCTGGTTAATGTAAAAATCGTATTTTCTTATCACCTTATTCAGCAGGTTTAAAGTAATAAGGTTTCTGAAACCAAGTCTCTTTCTCTGCAAAAAATAAAGCGATATGTTTATGTGAAACGAGATATTCCTCTTTCAAATGACAGGTTATATGAGTCTCTAGATCTATAGCTTAAATAAAAATAACAATTGCCTATCTCACCAAATACAGGTTTTAGATTAGGGTATTACATTTTAAACAACTTTCCAATTTACTTTTATCATCAAATTTTGTTTTGCTCTCTTGGTATTCTTTGTTGAAAGCTAAATCTAGCTAGACTCATGCTGTCTAAGCCCTTGAAGGCTGCCTCTTATCTCATTGCATTTTGACAGTGTTTTTACAGCTAGACAGTGCTTGTTCGTGTGTGCCATATAGATAACATTGTGCTCAGTCCCGTGGAGTTACCTAGGAGTCAGTACTGATTGGCTAAAATTCAAGCCTGTCAAAAAAACTGAAATAAGGGGCAGTCTGCAGAGGCTTAGATACAAGGTAATCACAGAGGTAAAAAGTATATTAATATAACTGTGTTGGTTATGCAAAACTGGGGGATGGGTAATTAAGGGATTATCTATCTTTTTAAGCAATAAGAATTCTGGTGTAGACTGTCCCTTTCATTGAAGAAAGGGCACCTGCCAGTTTTTTTTTTTTAAAGATTCACCAGACATTTTTTATTATCTCTTTGTGGTACAACATGCTGATGAATCAGTGAGACTATATGTTTGACACTGTGTTGGAAGGCCCTAACAGAATAAAGTTAATGGTATATGCAAGAAATTTTAAGCAGCTTTTTAATTTATTTACATAATCAAATTTATTTTGTACTTTTTTAGAATCTTTTGTTAGAAAAGCATACCTAAGCATTACGTATGCTTAAAGGGATACTAAACCCACTTTTTTTCTTTCATGATTCAAATAGAACATGCAAATTTAAGCAACTTTCTAATTTACTCCTTTCTTCTATAAGGTACGACGAGTCCACGGATTCATCCATTACTTTTGGGATATTATCTCCTGCTAACAGGAAGTGGCAAAGAGCACCACAGCAGAGCTGTCTATATAGCTCCTCCCTTAGCTCCACCCCCCAGTCATTCTCTTTGCCTACTCTAAGTACTAGGAAGGGTAAAGTGAAAGAGGTGATAAAATATTGTTTTTAATTTCTTCAAGCATGCCTTCTGTTTAGCCATCTGTCTTGTCCCTCCCGTTCATCCGTGTCCTGTAGCTTTGGTATTGTATCCCACAAGTAATGGATGAATCCGTGGACTCGTCGTACCTTATAGAAGAAAAGTAAATTTATGCTTACCTGATAAATTGATTTCTTCTATGGTACGACGAGTCCACGGCCCGCCCTGTCATTTTAAGACAGATTATATATATATATTTTTTTAAAACTTCAGTCACCTCTGCACCTTTTAGTTTCTCCTTTTTCTTCCTGTACCTTCGGTCGAATGACTGGGGGGTGGAGCTAAGGGAGGAGCTATATAGACAGCTCTGCTGTGGTGCTCTTTGCCACTTCCTGTTAGCAGGAGATAATATCCCACAAGTAATGGATGAATCCGTGGACTCGTCGTACCATAGAAGAAATCAATTTATCAGGTAAGCATAAATTAATTTTTTATCAATTTTTCTTCATTCTCTTGGTATCTTTATCTGAAAAAGCCGGAATAAAAGCTATATGAGCCAGCCCAATTTAGGTTCAGCCACCTGGGTTGCGCTTGCTGATTGGATGGCTAAATGTAGCCACCAATCAGCAAGCGCTATCCAGCGTGCTGAACAAAAAATGGGTTGGCTCCAAAGCTTTTATTCCTGCTTTTTCAAATAGACACCAAGAGAACGAAGAAAAATTGATAATAGGAGTAAATTAGAAAGTTGCTTAAAATTGCATGCTCTATCCAAATAATGAAAGAAAAAAATGTGGGTCTAGTATCCCTTTAATATCTACAGGGTATTGGAACAACCTTTTTGCATTCAGTTATTTAGAAATGGGAATCTAGACCTCTCACATGTGTCCTTCTGCATTTATCCGCAGCAGCCACTGGTGCGCCTGAGGGGTGGAGCCAACACCGGGGAGGGCCGAGTGGAAGTGCTAAAGAATGGAGAGTGGGGTACAATTTGTCATGATCAGTGGAACTTAGTGACTGCCAGCGTGGTCTGCAGGGAACTGGGGTTTGGCAGTGCCAAGGAAGCCCTGGCAGGGGCACAGATGGGTCAAGGTAACAGCATATTTGATAGTTTCCGTCTCACACAATTATATAAATATCAGACAGTAGTAGCATCAAACTGCTCTTTACACACAAGCAATCCATAGAGCAAGATATCATTAATTACATTGTACATATTGCACTGTTCTATGAATTTGCTGCTGTGGTTTCAGTAATGATTGTCTCTCACCAGGTATGGGTCATATTCACTTGAGCCAGATTCGGTGTAATGGAAATGAGAAGTCAATTATAGATTGCAGTTTCAATTCTAATTCCCATGGGTGCAATCACGAGGAGGATGCAGCTGTTAAGTGCAATGTGCCAGCCATGGGTTTCCAGAACCAGGTAAATGCCTTGTCCTTTAGTAATGTGAGATTATGGTAGTAGAGGTGTCAAATTCAGTACTTAAGAAGTGGCAGACTAAGCCCATGAGTAGTGTGGTAGCTCTTACGCAATAACATTCTCAGTTAATGCTAACAGGAAATGCTTTGTCTTGCCCCAGAGGAGCAGCCGGTTAATTTAGTTATACTCTTGATTATTGGGTGCCTCATATTGAATTGAATTTTAAATACTGAATTAAGAGAGTTCCTGAATAGACATTTGTCCTGCAGCTTCTAGTATTGACAGTGCCTTACAGATCCATTCCAGGCCATCAGAGCCATGTTAATGTTACAGGTCCACTCAGTGTTAACATTTTCCAAGACTAGTTGGCTTGGAGCAAAAAGGCAAATCTGATTTTCTGTTTTCTTCCAATTTAGGTGCGCCTGAGTGGAGGGCGTAATCCCCGAGAGGGGAGGGTGGAAGTTCTGATGGAACGTAATGGAACCCTGAAGTGGGGAACAGTGTGCAGTGAAAACTGGGGTACAGTAGAGGCCATGATTGTGTGCCGACAGCTGGGACTGGGATTTGCCAGCCATGCTTTTCAGGTAATGTTTAGAAGTGTTACTAGGGATAGGCTCTGGGTTTACTTTATACAGAGGCATTTAGAAGATACACCTACACATAGCCTTCCCTTCTATTTTAGACTGAAGCGAGCTCTGAACTATAAAATCTTTCACTGTCACTGTAGAATGATGCGTGAGGAAGGTACCATGAGTATATGATTATCTTCTTCCCTCACAAAGAGGACACATCTGTCCGTAGCTATTTGTGAGACAGCAACAAGGATCAATGACACATGTACAATATCAGTCTCACTTCAGGGTCACATATTGTAGTGATTTAGTCAGAGCTTTGGGATAGGGGGCATTAAAGTCTTTTTTTTTTCTTTCTATGTTGCATTTGGGATCATTTTAGAGGCTATTACAGTTTTTATGTTATTTGATAAACAGATGTTTGTGTGCTGAAAAGAAGTGTTTTGTGTGTACGCTTGTGGGGCTTGTCACCGTTCACCAATAGGGTTCTGGAAGTTGTCTTTATCAGCCAGTAAGCTTCTGTCCCACAGACCAGTTTTTCAATTAATTTAACTTAATCTTTTTTTATTATGCCAACAATTTTCATTTTTAACATGTTATAAACAGTGTTCTTTTTATGTGCATGACATCATTTTTACATGGTGACAATAATGCAGGAATAATAGAAGACTTTGAAGTCAGGAGGCTCCATTATTGGCTATCAGGGCCAGGCAACTTGACAGGACTCATACTCAAAGGCAAACACATAATTTATAATATGATTGATATAAAAGGTAAATATATGTAAAATAGTTATTGTTTAAAGTGAAAGTTTATATTGTTTTAAAAAGCTAAACAAGATTCTGTAAACTTGAAAAAAAATGTTACCAATGTATTTTGGCAACTTTACAGCTACTTTAGGTATAAATTTTTTTTTGCTAAGAGTTGACGTTTTCACCTCTTAGCCAATAGCTGTGCGGTAAATCCAGCTTGGCGCCCATGGGAGACGGATTTACCGCACGGCTATTGGCTAAGAGGTGAAAACGTCACCTCTTAGCAAATAATTTTTTAGCCGTGGGCTGCTGTAGCAGCTAAGAACGGCGATCGATTGAAACAAATAAAGGAGCTTTCTACATGAAGTATCTTATACTTCATGAATGAAAGTCCCCTTTACTTGTTTCAATAGTCAAACCTAGCGTTTGTACAATGCTAGGATTTACTTTTACTTTAAAGAGGGCATTAAGAGTATGGGAGACTTTTGAGGAGATTCTTATAGGATGTATTTGTTGACTAAACAGACAAGATGTGTATCATGTTATGTTCTTCTGTTCCAGAGGGCAGAATGAGATAGAGTAAGTGTATATATTTTATATTTGTATTAATGCAAACAGATTCTACGCTTGATCTGTGCTCATGTGTGCCAGACTACATTTTATTTTATATTGAATGCTATGACAGATCCACTGCAGAGCTGCAAGAAAGTGGGGGCTGGGACTTAAGCAATAAAACATACCCCAGTAAAGAAACAAAAGGGCAGTTATTGGAAGTGAAGTAAGCAGTAAATGAATGTACATATTAAGAGACTCCTGAGTATTGTATAAGGCATGTTCGATTCTCAATGGGACAGAAAGAATTTGTCTATTCTCTACCAAGCGCATTCATTCCCTTCATCTACTCAACTTTTAAAGAGATAAAGTTTGGACAGAAAAAGTTAAAAATAAATAAATAAAAAAATATGCATGACTTAGGCCTGCAGACAGGGTTCATAGACCTGTTTATACCCAAAGTAGCTCTAAAGTTGCCAAAATACATTGGTAACATTTTCTTTTCAAGTTTACAGAATCTTGTTTAGCTTTTTAAAACAATATAAAGGAAAACTACTACTGACATTTATAGGGACATGTAACCCAAAATGTTTTCTTCATGATTCAGATAGAACACGTAATTTTAAACAACTTTCCAATTTACTTCTATTATATAATTTGCTTAGTTGAAAAGCATACCTAGGTAGGCTCAGGAGCTGTGAGCTTGCTGAACATGTATGCCTCTTGTCATTGGCTTACCAATGTGTTCAGCTAGCTCCCAGTTGTGCATTGCTGCTTCTTTATCAAAGGATACCAAGAAAATGAAGCAATATTGATAACACTGTTCAACCAAAAAATATTTTTAATTTGTTTCCTTACTAAAAATAATCATACTTTCTCCAACATAGGTGTGTCCGGTCCACGGCGTCATCCTTACTTGTGGGATATTCTGTTCCCCAACAGGAAATGGCAAAGAGCCCAGCAAAGCTGGTCACATGATCCCTCCTAGGCTCCGCCTTCCCCAGTCATTCTCTTTGCCGTTGTACAGGCAACATCTCCACGGAGATGGCTTAGAGTTTTTTGGTGTTTAACTGTAGTTTTTATTCTTCAATCAAGAGTTTGTTATTTTAAAATAGTGCTGGTATGTACTATTTACTCTGAAACAGAAAAGTGATGAAGATTTCTGTTTGTAAGAGGAAAATGATTTTAGCAACCGTTACTAAAATCGATGGCTGTTTCCACACAGGACTGTTGAGAGGAATTAACTTCAGTTGGGGGAAACAGTGAGCAGACTTTTGCTGCTTGAGGTATGACACATTTCTAACAAGACGATGTAATGCTGGAAGCTGTCATTTTCCCTATGGGATCCGGTAAGCCATTTTTATTACATAAGAATAAAGGGCTTCACAAGGGCTGTTAAGACTGGTAGACATTTTCTGGGCTAAAACGATTGATATATAAGCATTTTTAATACTTCATAGCTTTGAGGAATTATTTTATTCTTGGGAATTATGTAAAATAACCGGCAGGCACTGTATTGGACACCTTATTCTCTAGGGGCTTTCCCTAATCATAGGCAGAGCCTCATTTTCGCGCCTCTATTGCGCACTTGTTTTTGGGAAGCATGACATGCAGATGCATGTGTGAGGAGCTCTGATACATAGAAAAGGCTTCTGAAGGCGTCATTTGGTATCGTATTCCCCTTTGGGCTTGGTTGGGTCTCAGCAAAGCAGATACCAGGGACTGTATAGGGGTTAAATATAAAAACGGCTCCGGTTCCGTTATTTTAAGAGTTAAAGCTTTCAAATTTGGTGTGCAATACTTTTAAGGCTTTAAGACACTGTGGTGAAATTTTGGTGAATTTTGAACAATTCCTTCATACTTTTTCACATTTGCAGTAATAAAGTGTGTTCAGTTTAAAATTTAAAGTGACAGTAACGGTTTTATTTTAAAACGTTTTTTGTACTTTGTTATCAAGTTTATGCCTGTTTAACATGTCTGAACTACCAGATAGACTGTGTTCTGTATGTGGGGAAGCCAAGGTTCCTTCTCATTTAAATAGATGTGATTTATGTGACACAAAATTTAGAGAAAATGATGCCCAAGATGATTCCTCAAGTGAGGGGATTAAGCATGGTACTGCATCATCCCCTCCTTCGTCTACGCCAGTCTTGGCCACACAGGAGGCCCCTAGTACATCTAGTGCGCCAATACTCCTTACTATGCAACAATTAACGGCTGTAATGGATAATTCTATCAAAAACATTTTAGCCAAAATGCCCACTTATCAGCGAAAGCGCGACTGCTCTGTTTTAGAAAATACGGAAGAGCATGAGGACGCTGATGATATTGGTTCTGAAGTGCCCCTACACCAGTCTGAGGGGGCCAGGGAGGTTTTGTCTGAGGGAGAAATTTCAGATTCAGGGAAAATTTCTCAACAAGCTGAACCTGATGTAATTACATTCAAATTTAAATTGGAACATCTCCGCGCTCTGCTTAAGGAGGTGTTATCTACTCTGGATGATTGTGAGAATTTGGTCATTCCAGAGAAATTATGTAAGATGGACAAGTTCCTAGAGGTCCCGGGGCCCCCCGAAGCTTTTCCTATACCCAAGCGGGTGGCGGATATTGTAAACAAAGAATGGGAAAGGCCCGGCATACCTTTCGTCCCTCCCCCTATATTCAAGAAATTGTTTCCTATGGTCGACCCCAGAAAGGACTTATGGCAGACAGTCCCCAAGGTCGAGGGGGCGGTTTCTACTCTAAAAAAACGCACCACTATACCCATAGAAGATAGTTGTGCTTTCAAAGATCCTATGGATAAAAAATTAGAGGGTTTGCTTAAAAAGATGTTTGTTCAGCAAGGTTACCTTCTACAACCAATTTCATGCATTGTTCCTGTCACTACAGCAGCGTGTTTCTGGTTCGATGAACTAGAAAAGGCGCTCAATAAAGATTCTTCTTATGAGGAGATTTTGGACAGAATTCATGCTCTCAAATTGGCTAACTCTTTCACCTTAGACGCCACTTTGCAATTGGCTAGATTAGCGGCGAAAAATTCTGGGTTTGCTATTGTGGCACGCAGAGCGCTTTGGCTAAAATCTTGGTCAGCGGATGCGTCTTCCAAGAATAAATTGCTTAACATTCCTTTCAAGGGGAAAACGCTGTTTGGCCCTGACTTGAAAGAGATTATTTCTGATATCACTGGGGGTAAGGGCCACGCCCTTCCTCAGGATAGGTCTTTCAAGGCTAAAAATAAACCAAATTTTCGTCCCTTTCACAGAAACGGACCAGCCACAAGTGCTACATCCTCTAAGCAAGAGGGTAATACTTCTCAAGCCAAGCCAGCCTGGAGGCCAATGCAAGGCTGGAACAAAGGTAAGCAGGCCAAGAAACCTGCCACTGCTACCAAGACAGCATGAGATGTTGGCCCCCGATCCGGGACCGGATCTGGTGGGGGGCAGACTCTCTCTCTTCGCTCAGGCTTGGGCAAGAGATGTTCTGGATCCTTGGGCGCTGGAAATAGTCTCCCAAGGTTATCTTCTGGAATTCAAGGGGCTTCCCCCAAGGGGGAGGTTCCACAGGTCTCAATTGTCTTCAGACCACATAAAAAAACAGGCATTCTTACATTGTGTAGAAGACCTGTTAAAAATGGGAGTGATTCATCCTGTTCCATTAGGAGAACAAGGGATGGGGTTCTACTCCAATCTGTTCATAGTTCCCAAAAAAGAGGGAACATTCAGACCAATCTTAGATCTCAAGATCCTAAACAAGTTTCTCAAGGTTCCATCGTTCAAAATGGAAACCATTCGAACAATTCTTCCTTCCATCCAGGAAGGTCAATTCATGACCACGGTGGATTTAAAGGATGCGTATCTACATATTCCTATCCACAAGGAACATCATCGGTTCCTAAGGTTCGCCTTTCTGGACAAGCATTACCAGTTTGTGGCACTTCCGTTCGGATTAGCCACTGCTCCAAGAATTTTCACAAAGGTACTGGGGTCCCTTCTAGCGGTGCTAAGACCAAGGGGCATTGCAGTAGTACCTTACTTGGACGACATTCTGATTCAAGCGTCGTCCCTTCCACAAGCAAAGGCTCACACGGACATCGTCCTGGCCTTTCTCAGATCTCACGGGTGGAAAGTGAACGTAGAAAAAAGTTCTCTGTCTCCGTCAACAAAAGTTCCCTTCTTGGGAACAATAATAGACTCCTTAGAAATGAGGATTTTTCTGACAGAGGCCAGAAAATCAAAACTTCTAAACTCTTGTCAAGTACTTCATTCTGTTCCTCTTCCTTCCATAGCGCAGTGCATGGAAGTAATAGGTTTGATGGTCGCGGCAATGGACATAGTTCCTTTTGCGCGAATTCATCTGAGACCATTACAACTGTGCATGCTCAGTCAGTGGAATGGGGATTATACAGACTTGTCTCCGACGATACAAGTAGATCAGAGGACCAGAGATTCACTCCGTTGGTGGCTGTCCCTGGACAACCTGTCACAGGGGATGAGCTTCCGCAGACCAGAGTGGGTCATTGTCACGACCGACGCCAGTCTGGTGGGCTGGGGCGCGGTCTGGGGACTCCTGAAAGCTCAGGGTCTTTGGTCTCGGGAAGAATCTCTTCTCCCGATAAATATTCTGGAACTAAGAGCGATATTCAATGCTCTCAAGGCTTGGCCTCAGCTTGCAAAAGCCAAATTCATACGGTTTCAATCGGACAACATGACGACTGTTGCGTACATCAACCATCAGGGGGGAACAAGGAGTTCCCTGGCGATGGAAGAAGTGACCAAAATTATTCAATGGGCGGAGTCTCACTCCTGCCACTTGTCTGCAATCCACATTCCAGGAGTGGAAAATTGGGAAGCGGATTTTCTGAGTCGTCAGTCATTTCATCCGGGGGAGATTGGGAACTCCATCTGGAAATCTTTGCCCAAATTACTCAGTTGTGGGGCATTCCAGACATGGATCTGATGGCCTCTCGTCAGAACTTCAAGGTTCCTTGCTACGGGTCCAGATCCAGGGATCCCAAGGCGACTCTAGTAGATGCACTAGTAGCACCTTGGACCTTCAAACTAGCGTATGTATTCCCACCGTTTCCTCTCATCCCCAGGCTGGTAGCCAGGATCTATCAGGAGAGGGCATCGGTGATCTTGATAGCTCCTGCGTGGCCACGCAGGACTTGGTATGCAGACCTGGTGAATATGTCATCGGCTCCACCATGGAAGCTACCTTTGAGACGGGACCTTCTTGTTCAAGGTCCGTTCGAACATCCGAATCTGGTCTCACTCCAACTGACTGCTTGGAGATTGAACGCTTGATTTTATCAAAGCGAGGGTTCTCAGATTCTGTCATTGATACTCTTGTTCAGGCCAGAAAGCCTGTAACTAGAAAAATCTACCATAAAATATGGAAAAGATATATCTGTTGGTGTGAATCTAAAGGATTCCCTTGGGACAAGATAAAAATTCCTAAGATTCTATCCTTTCTTCAAGAAGGTTTGGAGAAAGGATTATCTGCAAGTTCTTTGAAGGGACAGATTTCTGCTTTGTCTGTGTTACTTCACAAAAAGCTGGCAGCTGTGCCAGATGTTCAAGCTTTTGTTCAGGCTCTGGTTAGAATCAAGCCTGTTTACAAACCTTTGACTCCTCCTTGGAGTCTCAATTTAGTTCTTTCAGTTCTTCAGGGGGTTCCGTTTGAACCCTTACATTCCGTTGATATTAAGTTATTATCTTGGAAAGTTTTGTTTTTGGTTGCAATTTCTTCTGCTAGAAGAGTTTCAGAGTTATCTGCTCTGCAGTGTTCTCCTCCTTATCTGGTGTTCCATGCAGATAAGGTGGTTTTGCGTACTAAACCTGGTTTTCTTCCGAAAGTTGTTTCTAACAAAAACATTAACCAGGAGATAGTCGTGCCTTCTTTGTGTCCGAATCCAGTTTCAAAGAAGGAACGTTTGTTGCACAATTTGGATGTAGTTCGTGCTCTAAAATTCTATTTAGATGCTACAAAGGATTTTAGACAAACATCTTCCTTGTTTGTTGTTTATTCTGGTAAAAGGAGAGGTCAAAAAGCAACTTCTACCTCTCTCTCTTTTTGGCTTAAAAGCATCATCAGATTGGCTTACGAGACTGCCGGACGGCAGCCTCCTGAAAGAATCACAGCTCATTCCACTAGGGCCGTGGCTTCCACATGGGCCTTCAAGAACGAGGCTTCTGTTGATCAGATATGTAAGGCAGCGACTTGGTCTTCTCTGCACACTTTTACTAAATTTTACAAATTTGATACTTTTGCTTCTTCTGAGGCTATTTTTGGGAGAAAGGTTTTGCAAGCCGTGGTGCCTTCCATCTAGGTGACCTGATTTGCTCCCTCCCTTCATCCGTGTCCTAAAGCTTTGGTATTGGTTCCCACAAGTAATGATGACGCCGTGGACCGGACACACCTATGTTGGAGAAAACAGAATTTATGTTTACCTGATAAATTGCTTTCTCCAACGGTGTGTCCGGTCCACGGCCCGCCCTGGTTTTTTAATCAGGTCTGATAATTTATTTTCTTTAACTACAGTCACCACGGTATCATATGATTTCTCCTATGCAAATATTCCTCCTTTACGTCGGTCGAATGACTGGGGAAGGCGGAGCCTAGGAGGGATCATGTGACCAGCTTTGCTGGGCTCTTTGCCATTTCCTGTTGGGGAAGAGAATATCCCACAAGTAAGGATGACGCCGTGGACCGGACACACCGTTGGAGAAAGCAATTTATCAGGTAAACATAAATTCTGTTTTTGGGTTTTGAAAATGAATATGACTTCAGAATTTCTTTATTAGCTCTAGTTTTTTAGATAAACTACTTGCACTTCATATAGTAAAAGTGAAAAGCAATATTACAACAATCTGATATTTTCTTGATACAACATAAATTAAAGTTATTTTCATTCAATTGCAAATAACACAAACTGAAAAAACATACAGAAAACATAATTTATGCTTACCAGATAAATTCCTTTCCTTTTGGATAGAGAGAGTCCACAGCTTCATTCCTTACTGTTGGGAAATACAACACCTGGCCACCAGGAGGAAGCAAAGACACCCCCTTCAAAGGCTTAAATATCCCTCCCACTTCCTCATTACCCCAGTCATTCTGCCTAGGGAACAAGGAAAAGTAGGAGAAACATTAGGGTACAAATGGTGCCAGAAGAATAAAATAAATAATAGGGGGCCACCCATAGACAAGAAAAAACGGACGGGGCCGTGGACTCTCCCTATCAGGAAGGAAAGGAATTTATCTGGTAAGCATAAATTATGCTTTCCTTCCTAAGATAACGAGAGTCCACGGCTTCATTCCTTACTGTTGGGAGAACTATACCCAAGCTCCAGAGGACACTGAATGAATAACGGGATGGAACAAAAAGGAAGAGGCGGACCCTATTCTGAGGGCACCACAGCCTGCAAAACTTCAGACTTGTAAAATTTTGAAAAAGTATGTAAGGAGGACCAGGTAGCCGCCTTAGAAATCTGATCGGTAGAGGCCTCTTTCTTAAAGGCCCAAGAGGAAGCCACTGCTCTTGTAGAATGAGCCGTTATCCTTTCAGGAGGACGATGTCCCGCTGTCTCGTAAGCTAAGCGGATGACACTCCTTAACTAAAAAGATAGGGAAGTCGAAGTGGCCTTCTTCCTCTTACGCTTCCTCGAATAGACAGCAAACAAAGAGGAAGATTGTCTAAACTCCTTAGTAGCCTGAAGATAGAACTTCAAGGCGCGAACCACATCCAAATTGTGAAGTAAGCGTTCCTTCGATGAAGAAGGATTAGGACACAAGGAAGGAACCACAATCTCCTGATTGATGTTTCGATTTGACACAGCCTTAGGAAGAAAACATAATTTAGTACGTAAAACTGCCTTATCTGAACCTCCAGGGCACTGCTAGTGCATCTATTAGATCCGCTTGGAGATCCCTCGACCTGTATCTGGGTAGCTTGGTATTGAGACGGGACGCCATGAGATCTATCTCCCGCGTCCCCCACTTACTGCATATCTCTGCAAACACCTCGGGATGGAGAAACTATACCCCTGGATGGAAGGATTACCTGCTGAGAAAATCCTCCTCCCAGTTGTCCACACCCGGAATGTGGATCGCTGACAGCGAACAGCTGTGGGCCTCTGCCCACTCCAGAATCTGAGATACTTCCTTCATCGCCAAGGAACTTCTCGTTCCCCCCTGATGGTTGATGTAAGGCACCGTGGTTATATTGTCTGATTGGAATCTGATAAACTGGGAAGAACCCAGAAGTGGCCAAGCCTTCAAGGCCTTGAGGATTGCCCGTAGTTCCAAAATATTGATCAGGAGGGAGGACTACTCCTGATTCCACAACCCCTGTGCCTTCCTGGCACCCCAAACAGCTCCCCATCCGGATAGGCTTGCATCCATAGTCACAATCTCCCAGGATGGTCTTAATCTCAGCCGGAATGGAGTAAATGAACATAGACCACACCCGGTCACATGGAGTGCAAGACAGTACTTCCCCTCTTATTACAAGTACAGCAAGTTATAGGAGCTGTGCAACACTTTCAAAAAAAGAAAGTGAAACTTAAAAGTGAAACCTGTTTGTTCAAGCCAAAAAACACATAGTCTATCAGCCCAGGAAAAAAATCACACAAAGCAGCATGTAAATAATTATTACACTGATTCATTAACCCCAACTGTTCAGAGGATATTAACCTTGGATCCTATCAAGGTATAAAGGAGCCACACTGTGACCCTGTTGTAGCATTTTATGTGTAAAAATTGAAACGCTCTTACCTCCAGGATCCATGCTGTGGAACAGAACACAGCCTCTCATGTGACAGTCTTATAGCAGCGCTCCTGACATGAACTTGAGTGAGAAAAAGCAGGCAGTGAAACTCGTCAACACTGATTGCTTAAGAGCTGTTAGCAGTAGTCTGGATGGTTTCGCAGAAAAACTTTCCCTGCATCTCTAACTTTCATCAATACTCTCACTGAAAGGTTGACATGACTACTTAAAACTCTAGTCCTATCTTGAAGGGCAGATACCCTTTTTCAGGACTCTCCGAATCTTCTGCCACTTCTCTGCTACCTCCTAACGTGACGAAAGGCAAAGAATGACTGGGGTTATGAGGAAGTGGGAGGGATATTTAAGCCTTTGGCTGGGGTGTCTTTGCCTCCTCCTGGTGGACAGGTGATGTATTTCCCAACAGTAAGGAATGAAGCTGTGGACACTCCCTATCTTAGGAAGGAAATTGACAGTACTGAAATAGTGGTCTATTCACGAGAGCACCTTCTCTTTGCTTGTCACTTGTATTACTTTCTGGAGCATCTCTTGTCACTGTCCAACAGCAGTCAGCTTGAATAGAAATGTTCCACCTATCCTGATATATTCGTTCCATTGCTGAAATGTCCTTGTGGAACCGCTTACCTTGCTCATCACTCTCAGAACCGCAGTTGTCAAGGAAGAAGTCCAGATGAGAGTCAAAGTGGATTTTGAGGGACATGATGCAGTCTAATTGATGGTACTTTTCTAGAAGGTTGATCGCAAGCTCAACATAGTTTCCAGCTTTAAAATGCCATATTCGTTTTTCGCGTGCTGAAATCAGTTAGAATTATTTTTAAACATTTTCATTGTTGAGCCGTGTAATAGAAGTAAATTGGAAAGTTGTTTTAAAATTGTATGTTCTATCTAAATCATGAATGTCTAATTATGAATGTATTGTCGCTTTAACGTATAACAGTGGCATATTTTTCAAAGTCTGAAAAGTATGTGCATTTTTTAAAAAATAAATTATGACATTTTGCTTTTTACAGGTAGGTTTGCTTTACCATATTTAAAATCTCTGCTTGGAAAAAAGCAGAGCTATGTTAAAATATAAATGTATAAAGAAGGCGATGTCTCCATGTGGATTCTTTCGGAACGTTTTTATTTTGAGAGTTAATCTACTTTATTTACATTGCAGCTTTATATATATATATATATATATATATATATATATATATATAATTTATGTCTGTCGGGTAGAGGGAATAGCTTTGCATTATGCAGTTATTACTCTTTCTGTTCAGGTCATGTTGTTTGCCAGATAAACATGACCATCTGATTGGTCTCCCTTCTACACTGTTATCCAGGGCATTGATTTTTAATGAGGGTGACATATGAGGTGTCACAGTCCTCAAAGATAGCGGTTAAAGGGACAGTTTACTCAAAAAATGTCTCTCGTTTAATTTGTTCCCAATTATCCACTTTACCTGCTGGAGTGTATTAAATTTTTACAAGTATTTCCATTACCCTTATATTGGCATTTAAAATAGTTTATTTAGCCTGTGGTATCCCCACACATCCTGAAAGTCTTTGGCCTCGAGGCCAAGCTGTGTAAACACAGCCAGTAGAAGAAATTACACTCCCAGTGGGCTATAGAAGAGATTAGGTAATACAATGTTAATTTTCCATTGTTTTCTCCAAGTATTGGTGATTGGTTTACAGATAGATATAAGATAAAGAAGCAGATATATGTACACAATGTGATAAAGTAATGAGATTTGATTCTACCTACAAGCTCAACCCATTTTATTAGGTTGTAGCTTCAAAACACAAAATCAGCTAATTCATATACACAAATAAGCCTTAAACAAGCAAATCTCATACATTTTATATTCTGCGGCTGGTAAATAAAGTAATTGGAAACACATTAAGGGAAAAACAATTTTATAGTATACTGTCCCTTTACGTTGGGCATGAAAATATTCCACACTAATTCACTGTCATATTTGTCCAGGGGATTGGGGATATATATATATATATATATATATATATATATATATATATATATATATATATATATATATATAATATATATACAGTATATTTAAAAAAAAATATATATATATATATATATAAAGAAAAACTTCAGCACCAACCCCAGCAGTAACTGCCATTTTTATATCAACTATATAGAGGGTCATGTAAACTAAAGAAAAGATTCTGCTCCTTATAATGTGATGTTTCAACTTCATGCTGGTTTATCTTTGGTAGAGAGAGTAGTGCAGTTTCCATTTTATTTCTCATAACTTTTTGCTTAATTGATTAAATATTATCAGTTTTTCAATCTTATGAGCCTTAGGAGCCTTTTCTCTTACACATTAGGGTTCTTATAAATGTAACAATACATTTACATTTTGCTAAAAGAGAGACAGTTTCATCACCCTTTTTTTATTTTATTTATGTATTTGTGTACTCTAGGACGGTTTAAGGAATAATGGATTACAACCATGTGCTATAATTTGAAAGAGGATATTCTCCTCTCTAAAGCAAATTATGTCATGGGTGCCGTTTTCAGACTGAGCATGTGAGGAGTCAAATTGCCACTTACAGCTGCATGGAAACTGAGTAAAGGGCTCATAAACTGCTTATCACCAATGTTAGACATTTAGCCAGACAACGGTATTTGCCCCCTCTGTTTGTGGTATCACTCTTTGAGCTAAAATGTCTAGAAAGATTTTTGGTGGCACACATTGTGTTGTGTGCTTATATAAACCTCCTCTTTCACAACATTTTGGTTTTTATATCATAGTAATACATTGTGGTGTGTTAGAAATATAGGTATGAATAAGGGAGAGTAGCACAAGATTTTTCAAGTACCAAACCATGTGCCATGACAAAAAAAGGTTAGAAGCACAGTTCTAATGAAGGTTAGAAGCACAGACAGTGAATACTCTATGCACACCATACTTCCATATATGTAAAGCAGAACAGCCAGTCACGGCATTCAGATTACCAAGTAAGCTTTGCTTTACCTTTTTTGTTCTGCAGGAGACCTGGTATTGGCAGGGCGATGTTACTGCAGATGATGTTATTCTAAGTGGAGTGAAGTGCTCTGGCACAGAGATGTCATTGTCACACTGCAGACATGATGGAGCACTTGTCAACTGCCCTAAAGGAGGAGGACGATTTGCTGCAGGAGTGTCCTGTACAGAAAGTCAGTATCAACCCCAGTCTGTTATATGTACAGTATATATACATATGTGACGGACACTGCTTCTGACTGCTGTTGTGTTTGTATAGAAGGGTTGACAAAGTGTGAATGATGTTCTGTTTGATAAGTATTAGATTGAGTAATGGCTTGGTTGCAGGTCCTGTTTCTGACAGTCCTCTTCTTCCTTAGCTGCCCCAGATCTAGTCCTCAATGCCCCTCTTGTGGAGCAGACCACTTATCTTGAGGATCGACCCATGTTTATGCTTCAGTGTGCCCATGAGGAGGAATGCCTCTCTTCTTCTGCAGTCAACACCAGTCCCACTTCTGGCTATCGCCGCCTCCTGCGCTTTAGTTCCCAGATACACAACAACGGACAAGCAGACTTTCGCCCCAAGAATGGACGTCATTCTTGGATATGGCACGAGTGCCACCGGTAAGTTACAAAGATGTTGTTTTAAAGATGCCATCATTCAGGATGGTCCTCTTAGTCCTTTTCATTGACTGCACCCTATTGTAATTTAATTATTATTAAATATTATTGTAATATTAAAGTATGAATGACTAAAACAAGCAATAAGTTATGTGGCGTGGGAATACAATGAAACTTATGTTGTAACATTAGCTATGTATTAAAGGGACAGTATACACCAGTTTTCAATTAACTGCATGTAATAGACTCTACTATAAAGAATAATATGCACAGATACTGATCTAAAAATCCAGTACAAAACCGTTTAAAAACTTACTTAGAAGCCCCCAGTTTAGCTCTTTTAAAAAAGTTACTGGAACACCCACTGCAAGTGGGAAATAGCAGACACCCCCCCCCCCCCTTCCTCTGCATATAAAAATACTCTTTACACAAACAGGAGCAAGCTGGAGTAGGTATACATCAGTATTCTCCTAAAACATTGGGGCTTGGTTAGAAGTCTGAAAATCAGTGCAATGTTATTTAAAATGAAGCAAAACTATACATTTAAAATAAAAATAAAAACCTGTATGGGCTATATAAATGGATCATCTACAAAACATTTATGCAAAGAAAAATCTAGTGTACAATGTCCCTTTAAATTCTCTGCTAAATATAACTCTTCATGGAACATCTATTCAAATCCATCATGTGTTTGTCACTCTACATAGCTGTAGGTATTGGCTATGACCATCTTATTAAAGTGAAGGTCAATTTTCATGTGAAAGTGCCCGGTTTTTAAAAAAACTATTAAAAACAAGGGCACTTTCATTCACGAAAATTGACATTTCAGACGTTTTTTTTAAAATATACTTACCTTTTCTTCTTGAAGCCGCTCCAGTGCTTCACCAGCCCGTCGCAAGCCTCTTCATACGTCAGCAATGACGATTCCGGCATCTTCCAATCATGGCTTCCCCCCGGGGTAATCATTGCCTGAGGCAACGCCGTGATTGGAGGAAGCCGGTTTCGTCATTGTTGGGTAAGTAAACCAGGAAGAAGCAGGCGAGGCATCGTTTCAGAATTGCGATCCGGTGTTTCAGAAGAACAAGGTAAGTATTTTTAAAATACGGCTGAAATGTCAATTTTCATGAATGAAAGTGCCCCTGTTTTTAATAGTTTTTTTAAAAACCGGGCACTTTCACATGAAAATTGACCTTCACTTTAAGGACATTCCCTATTTATCCTGGAAAGTTTTACCAATAAGGTTATAGATGGTGACAGTTCCTTTTTTATTCAGTACTAGAAACTAGTACAATTACAGGTGCCTCTCAAAAAACATTTAAACTGCTGGAACTAGTCAAATGCTGACAAGTCCCCCTGGTAATGCGTCTAAAACATCCAACCACAAGTCAAGAATATAGAGGCCTAAGGCTCATCTTGTTCCTATTTAGTCTGTCCCTTTAAGAGGCAAGTTAATAATGTTTTGTACTTTGTCTTTTCCTTAACCTCTTAAGGACATATGACGGATTTTTTCCGTCATAAAACAATTGAGCAAACTGGAAGCTGTGTCCTTAAAGGGTTAATTTTCCAAGATATACTCAGTAAGAGTCTTCATTTTCAATGTCCGGAAATATATTAAAAAAAGAAGGGCTTTTTTTAGTATGTAACATAATGAGCCATAGGGTATTGCCTACACACAAAACCATAAACGGCAGATGAAATAGACGGTAAATTCACAAAGAGGGTATACAATTTAACAGATGGTATTAAATTTACAATAATTCACAAGTTTCGAGTATCTGTTACAATATGTATAGGATTTTTTTGACTTTTAAAAGGTTAACAAACGGACAACATAATAAGGGGCAGGTTCTGTGTGATAAAAATGTGGGGTTTTATTTAAACATAAAAGTAAGGTATTTTTACTATTACTGGAACACCCAGGTAAATATAGTTTGTGTCGGCATTCATTCACCATCTGACCCCAGTCATGGCTTTACCTGTTATTTGTTCCTTTACAGAATTAGAATCCTGTGATCTAAATTTAATTTGCTTAAAAGTAGTCAAAACAAGGCTTAAAATAGCAAATGCTATGTACCTTCATCACCTTAAATCCCCTAATTATATGTGCTGGAGAAAGCGTCCCAGACAGGAGGGGAGGTGCACAAGGAGGGAGTACAGCTATTTCTGTGTTCTGGTAGAAAACATACACACATCTGTGACTTCCACCCTGATCTAGTTTGTTTAGCAATGAAGCCAGGACCCACATGGCAAGGATGGGAGGTTGTAGAGTGCAGGGTCAGCCTGCATGAGGATACAGAGATTGGCTGCATTGGTACATGGTATGTAGTTAGAATAAAGAGGGGAAAGGGATACTGCAGGTAGGAAGGATTAGGAGGCTGGGTATAAAGAATAAGTAGTATGGCTGAAAGCAGAATGCAAGCTGACTCAGAGGATGCTGAAACATTCCCAATATTGCACTAAAGACCATTTATAACATGTCCCACTCCCTGCTCATTTCACTGACTGACTGTCCCGAGAGCATATAGCCAGAGGCAGCAGTGGTTAAGCAGGATAGGAAGGTAGATAAAGAAAGGTAGGTGACTGCAGGAAAAACCAACAGAGAAGCAGAAAATGGGAACAAGAAGGGAGGCCAAGAGAGAGAAAGGAGTCTGGGTGCAAGGGGTGACATACTGCAGGGAGGGAGGGTAAGGAGGCTGGGCACAAGGGGTGACATACTGCAGGGAGGGAGGGTAAGGAGGCTGGATATAAGGGGTGACATACTGCAGGCAGGGAGGGAGGTTGGGTACAAGGGGTGACATACTGCAGGGAGGGAGGGAGGTTGGGTACAAGGGGTGACATACTGCAGAGAGGGGGGGTACAAAGGCTGGGTACAAGGGGTGACATACTGCAGGGAGGAAGAGTAAGGAGGCTGGGTAAAAGGGGTGACATACTGCATGGAGGAAGAATAAGGAGGCTGGGTACAAGGGGTGACATACTGCAGGGAGGAAGAGTAAGAGGGCTGGGTACAAGGGGTGACATACTGCAGGGAGGGAGGTTGGGTACAAGGGGTGACATACTGCAGGGAGGAAGAGTAAGGAGGCTGGGTACAAGGGGTGACATACTGCAGGGAGGGAGTGTAAGGAGGCTGGGTACAAGGGGTGACATACTGCAGGGAGGAAGGGTAATTAGGCAGGGTACAAGGGGTGACATACTGCAGGGAGGAAGAGTAAGGGGGCTAGGTACAAGGGGTGACATACTGCAGGGAGGGAGGGAGGTTGGGTACAAGGGGTGACATACTGCAGGGAGGAAGAGTAAGGAGGCTGGGTACAAGGGGTGACATACTGCAGGGAGAATAAGGAAGGGTAAGGAGGCTGGGTAGAAGGGGTGACATACTGCAGGGAGGAAGGGTAAGGAGGCTGGGTACAAGGGGTGACATACTGCAGGGAGAATAAGGAAGGGTAAGGAGGCTGGGTACAAGGGGTGACATACTGCAGGGAGAATAAGGAAGGGTAAGGAGGCTGGGTACAAGGGGTGACATACTGCAGGGAGGAAGTGTACAGAGGCTGGGTACAAGGGGTGACATACTGCAGGGAGGAAGTGTACAGAGGCTGGGTACAAGGGGTGACATACTGCAGGGAGGAAGTGTAGGAAGGCTGGGTACAAGGCGTGACATACTGCAGGGAGAATAAGGAAGGGTAAGGAGGCTGGGTACAAGGGGTGACATACTGCAGGGAGGAAGGGTAAGGAGGCTGGGTACAAGCGGTGACATACTGCAGGGAGAATAAGGAAGGGTAAGGAGGCTGGGTACAAGCGGTGACATACTGCAGGGAGGAAGGGTAAAGAGGCTGGGTACAAGGGGTGACATACTGCAGGGAGGGAGGTTAGATGCAAGGGGTAACACTGCAGGGAGGAAGGGTAAGGAGGCTGGGTACAAGGGGTGACATACTGCAGGGAGAATAAGGAAGGGTAAGGAGGCTGGGTACAAGCGGTGACATACTGCAGGGAGGAAGGGTAAGGAGGCTGGGTACAAGGGGTGACATACTGCAGGGAGGGAGGTTAGATGCAAGGGGTAACACTGCAGGGAGGAAGGGTAAGGAGGCTGGGTACAAGGGGTGACATACTGCAGGGAGAATAAGGAAGGGTAAGGAGGCTGGGTACAAGCGGTGACATACTGCAGGGAGAATAAGGAAGGGTAAGGAGGCTGGGTACAAGCGGTGACATACTGCAGGGAGAATAAGGAAGGGTAAGGAGGCTGGGTACAAGCGGTGACATACTGCAGGGAGAATAAGGAAGGGTAAGGAGGCTGGGTACAAGCGGTGACATACTGCAGGGAGAATAAGGAAGGGTAAGGAGGCTGGGTACAAGCGGTGACATACTGCAGGGAGAATAAGGAAGGGTAAGGAGGCTGGGTACAAGCGGTGACATACTGCAGGGAGAATAAGGAAGGGTAAGGAGGCTGGGTACAAGCGGTGACATACTGCAGGGAGAATAAGGAAGGGTAAGGAGGCTGGGTACAAGCGGTGACATACTGCAGGGAGAATAAGGAAGGGTAAGGAGGCTGGGTACAAGCGGTGACATACTGCAGGGAGAATAAGGAAGTGGCAGGTTGCTTTGCGTTAAGGGGAATAATCTGCGTTTTACAGAGAAACATGACATGTTTGGGTGCACTGCATGTTAGTTAGGCCGCATAGGGTGTTGGAAAAGAGACTGACAACTTCTTGCTCATTTAAATAAATGATATTAATACAAATACACAGCTTACTGTGTAACAGGGTGAGAGCCATGTATGAGGGAGGAGCCTGCTATGTGCTGGGGACTATACCATATGTTGAGTGAAGGTGGGTGCCATGTGTGGAAAACTTGTTCTGGGGTTTAACGTATGATCCTCCTCATAAATGGAATGTTCTGCCCTAGTTAGAAGTGCAGCAATGCTAACTGTTAGTTTGCTCATTCCCCTAGTTAAATATAAAACCTTATTTGATATTTAATTTAAGGAGCTAGAATCTTACATAAACAGATGGGAAGGCTGAGCCCATGTCACCTGCTGTGGTAATATCAAGCCACGTTTCCTGTTTACTGCTGTGTGTTAATAAAAAACAGACAGGGCAGAAAATCTGAGAAGTGCCCTGGCAGGATTGGTTTGTGATCCCTCAAAGGTATCCACATACTCCAGAGATGCCATGGATATGTTTGTCCCCTACTAGCAACTAATATCCCTCTCAGTAATTACCACACTGCCCCAAGTTTCCTTCAGTGTTATTTATTAACAGGGATGTTGCTAGTTTAAAATGAAAAAAATCTGGGGCTAAAGCCCTAAACAAAATGTATTAGCCTCTAACATTTATCTGCCCTACTTGGTTATTCTCTAAACACTGCCCCTTGGGAAAATTGTCTATACTTTTTTGTGGTCAATTATATAGCATACTAGAGCATATTTTGGGTAAGGCCCACTATCTCTGTTCCTAGGGCAGCAGTATTTAGGGGGGCAGCTAATTTTGAGGTGTATTTTTGTGACATGATTTATTCCAACTCTTATTTTCTCTATATGCTTTATTTTTATTACAAATCAATGCTAGAAATATGAGCTGACATTGTTGATACTAGTGGCTTGAGTGGCGGCACAAAAACTAAATACACCCCTGGCAGCATGTAATCTTGCACACTGCTGGCAGTTATGTCATATACATACCAATGGGAAGGGTAGTTGTATGTTAAAGTAAAATAGATCAAAAGTCGGTCTGACCTAATTTGATCTTGTCCCAGTGAAGCCCTGAGGGCACCTGCTACTCTCACATGGGTCTTCTAGTACCCCCCTTCTTAGCAATGACCCTGCCTTTAGCCTAATAACCTCTTCTCTAGCTCCATTAACAATTAGTAACCCCCTCTCATCAATCACTGCCATAGTAACACTATTACCTTGTTACTATGAGACTGGGCAATGCTGTTTTTTAATTACTGTGACAGTGACCGGCATTATTAGCAATCATGATCACAGTGAGTAACGTTCCACTAATTTAGTGCAAGTGCCATTGTGTATTCATAGTGAAGAACTATATTCTCAGTCACTATTAGGCCCCGTCTGTACTCTCACTAACACTCCTTTACATTGTCTCCTTTCAGGCATTACCACAGCATGGAAGTTTTTACTCATTATGATCTGCTAAGTTTGAACGGCACTAAAGTTGCTGAGGGTCACAAGGCCAGTTTTTGTCTGGAGGATTCTGAGTGTGAATCAGGTAAGTGTCAACTTGGCAACCAAGTGTTTACTTTTTTTTATATTTATCTTTTCATTTCATCCATCTTTACTGAAGCATTTCCACCAGCTTTTATTGGCTCTTTTCTAGTCTTGTGTTTTTCCTGCTTTTCCTGTTCAGCTCTACAGTATCTCAGTTTTATGTATACCCCCTCTTTACATTCCCTCATTTGTGTAGAAACAATGAAGCGCTATGTTTGTGCTAACTTTGGGGAGCAAGGGATCAGCGTTGGCTGCTGGGATATCTACAGACATGATATTGACTGTCAGTGGATTGATATCACAGACGTAGCTCCAGGAGATTACTTCTTTCAGGTTTGTTTTTTCATTTCTGTACACTGAAAAGGTTTTGAAGTGTTTATGGCTGGTGGCTATCTCTTTGTAGCATTTTTTTTCTCTCTAGGTTTACTGCTGCTCTTTCTAGACAGTTCATTTTTAACATAGAAAAATCCTAGATTGGCAGAGAAACCAGCCTGGTTGTTCATGATGTCAGCTAATAATAAGATTAGGATACGAAAAAGGACAAACTACTGAGTTTGTGTGCTCAGACATCATGTGATCTATGACACATTGAAATATTGGCCACTTGTATTAATATAGTACGGGGGGAAAGTATCTGCGCTTTGTCCTATATTCTGCATTGCAGCATTATTTTTCCCCATGTTATTAAATTCATCCAAAACCTAATACAATATAAAATAAAAAAACAGTACAAAATGTTGATGCATTTTGATTTTAAAAAGTTATGATAAATCCAATGTCACTGTGTAAAAAAATAATAATCCCCACTTAAATATAAAGGCCCCCCATTAACTACTGATTTTACCTTTGATGGGGTTGGAGCCTGTGGAACTTGGGCAGCTCTGCATCTACAGGTAGAAAGGAAACAGAGCACAGATAACACCCAATACTATCCTTCAGCCATAAATAAATCCACTAGGGAAATCCAAGGGTTAATTATCTCACGTTTGTGTGTCTGTATGTTGGAAGCTGAGCACAGTGGGCGATAGGCTCACTGGCTGTTTCCTGCTCTATTCCAGCAGCTCTCTGAGGCTCCTGGGTAGGACTTTATCTATGCGTTTAAACCATTTACTAGGGGTTAAACACACAAATTCCACAGAGTATTGCAAAGATTATAGGGTTTAAGAAATTAGAACTTGTAATTTGTTTTAGTATAATATCCCTTTATTTCAAAGACTGGATGTCTAGGTATTAAACTCACAGCCCAACAAGACCTCAAATGGTACCTGGGAGGTTGACTTGGAGACTACAGGTTTAGGCTAACTGCACTAAAATAAATGCACACACCATCTCCATGGTATGAAATATACTGTGGGATTCAGCCATATTGTTCTCTATAATGTCACACAACCATGTCCTACCATATACAGTACAAGAAAAATTACTACTAAGTACCTTCTTCCATGAGGCATAACGATGCATCTAAAAAAGTAGGAGCAATGGGAATCTGCGCTGTTTTTCCCTTGGCCTGATGTTGGACCACCCAAGACAAATACAAATACCTAAAGGAACATGTAACCCAATAGTTTTCTTCCACGATTCAGCTAGACTGTACACATTTAAAAATTCTACTTCTATTATGAAATCTACTTGGCTCTCTTGGTATACTTTATTGAAATGCAGGTAGGTAGTTAGGTTCAGGAGTGTGCACGTGCATAGCGCACAATGTCTGTAGTTTTGCAAGAATGCTTTGAACAATGTTATATATTGTGCAAACACTGCTGCTATCTAGTGCTCAAAAACATTGCAAAACTGTAAAAATATTTTAAAAGGACAGTATACAACAATTGTCATATAACTGCATGTAATAGACACTACTATAAAGAATAATATGCACATATGCTGATATAAAAACATTTTAAAAACAAAATTTATGCTTACCTGATAAATTTCTTTCCGGGCATGGAGAGTCCACAACGTCATTCCAATTACTAGTGGAATATTCAACTCCTGGCCAGCAGGAGGAGGCAAAGAGCACCCCAGCAAAGCTGTTAAGTGTAACTTCCCTTACCCATAATCCCCAGTCATTCAACCGAAGGAAAATGGAAAAAGAAGAAACACAAGGGTATAGAGGTGCCTGAGGTTTACTCAAAAAACCTGCCAAATTATATTTTAAAAAGAAGTCGGGGTCGTGGACTCTCCATGCCTGGAAAGAAAGAAATTTATCAGGTAAGCATATATTTTGTTTTCTTTCCTATGGCATGGAGAGTCCACAACATCATTCCAATTACTAGTGGGAACCAATACCCAAGCTAGAGTACACGGAATGAACAGGGAGGAAGAACAAGGCAGGAGGACCTAAACAGAAGGCACCACCGCTTGAAGAACCTTTCTCTCAAAAGAGGCCTCAGCCGAGGCAAAAGTATCAAATTTGTAGAATTTGGAAAAAGTATGCAGAGAGGACCATGTTGCCGCCTTGCAAATCTGTTCCACAGAAGCTTCATTTTTGAAAGCCCAAGATGAGGAAACGAATCATACTTCTTAACCAGAGGGAAAGAGTAGTAGAAGTGTCCTTCTGACCCTTACGCTTTCCAGAGAAAATGACAAACAGGGTAGAAGATTGGCGAAAAACACAATTTATGCTTACCTGATAAATTTGTTTCTCTTGTGGTGTATCCAGTCCACGGATCATCCATTACTTGTGGGATATTCTCATTCCCAACAGGAAGTTGCAAGAGGACACCCACAGCAGAGCTGTAATATAGCTCCTCCCCTAACTGTTATAGCCAGTCATTCGACCGAAAACAAGCTGAGAAAGGAGGAACCATAGGGTGTAGTGGTTACTGTAGTTTAAATTTAAAAATTACCTGCCTTAAAATGACAGGGTGGGCCGTGGACTGGATACACCACAAGAGAAACAAATTTATCAGGTAAGCATAAATTGTGTTTTCTCTTGTAAGGTGTATCCAGTCCACGGATCATCCATTACTTGTGGGATACCAATACCAAAGCTAAAGTACACAGATGAAGGGAGGGACAAGGCAGGAACTTAAATGGAAGGAACCACTGCCTGTAAAACCTTTCTCCCAAATATAGCCTCCGAAGAAGCAAAAGTATCAAATTTGTAAAATTTTGAAAAAGTATGAAGCGAAGACCAAGTCGCCGCCTTGCAAATCTGTTCAACAGAAGCCTCATTTTTAAAGGCCCAAGTGGAAGCCACAGCTCTAGTGGAATGAGCTGTAATCCTTTCAGGAGGCTGCTGTCCAGCAGTCTCATAGGCTAAGCGGATTAAGCTTCTTAGCCAAAAAGAAAAAGAGGTTGCCAAAGCCTTTTGACCTCTCCTCTGTCCAGAGTAGACAACAAACAAAGCAGATGTTTGACGAAAATCTTTAGTAGCTTGTAAGTAAAACTTTAAAGCACAGACCACGTCCAGATTGTGTAACACAAGGATGGAACCACAATCTCTTGATTGATATTCTTGTTAGATACCACCTTAGGTAAGAACCCAGGTTTGGTACGCAGGACTACCTTATCCGTATGAAAAATCAGATAAGGAGAATCACATTGTAAGGCAGATAGCTCAGAGACTCTACGAGCCGAGGAAATAGCTACCAAAAAAAAAAAAAAAAAAAAGAACTTTCCAAAATAAAAATTTGATATCTATGGAATGAAGAGGTTCAAACGGAACTCCTTGAAGAACCTTAAGAACCAAGTTTAAGCTCCATGGTGGAGCAACAGGTTTAAACACAGGTTTGATTCAAACTAAAGCCTGACAAAATGCCTGAACGTCTGGAACATCTGCCAGACGCTAGTGCAAAAGAATAAAAGAATAGACAGAGCAAAAATATGTCCCTTTAAGAAACTAGCTGACAATCCTTTTTCCAAACCTTCTTGGAGAAAAGATAAAATCCTAGGAATCCTGACCTTACTCCATGAGTAACCCTTGGATTCACACCAATAAAGATATCTACGCCATACCTTATGGTAAATTTTCCTGGTGACAGGCTTTCGTGCCTGTATTAAGGTATCAATAACTGACTCGGAGAAGCCACACTTTGATAAAATCAAGCATTCAATCTCCAGGCAGTCAGCCTCAGAGAAATTAGATTTGGATGGTTGAAAGGACCCTGAAGTAGAAGGTCCTGTCTCAGAGGCAGAGACCATGGTGGAAAGGATGACATGTCCACTAGATCTGCATACCAGGTCCTGCGTGGCCACGCAGGTACTATCAGAATCACCGATGCTCTCTCCTGCTTGATCTTGGCAATCAGTCGAGGGAGCAGAGGAAACGGTGGAAACACATAAGCCAGGTTGAAAGACCAGGGCGCTGCTAGAGTATCTATCAGTGTCGCCTTGGGATCCCTGGACTTGGATCCGTAACACGGAAGCTTGGCGTTCTGGCGAGACGCCATGAGATCCAGTTCTGGTTTTCCCCAACGGAGAATCAGTTGTGCAAATACCTCCGGATGGAGTTCCCACTCTCCTGGATGAAAAGTCTGACGACTTAGAAAATCCGCCTCCCAGTGCTCTACACCTGGGATATGGATAGCTGATAGGTGGCAAGAGTGAATCTCTGCCCAGGGAATTATTTTTGAAACTTCTAACATCTCTAGGGAACTTCTTGTTCCCCCTCGATGGTTGATGTAAGCTACAGTCGTGATGTTGACCGACTGAAATCTGATGTACCTCAGAGTTGCTAACTGAGGCCAAACCTGAAGAGCCTTGAATATCGCTCTTAGTTCCAGAATATTTATTGGAAGGAGAGACTCCTCCTGAGTCCACGATCCCTGAGCCTTCAGGGAGTTCCAGACTGAAACCCAACCTAGAAGGCTGGCATTTGTTGTTACAATAGTCCAATCTGGCCTGCAAAGGTCATACCTTTGGACAGATGGACCCGAGATAGCCACCAGGGAAGAGGATCCCTGGTCTCTTGGTCCAGATTCAGTTGAGGGGCCAAATCTGTGTAATCCCCGCTCCACTGACTGAGCCTGCATAGTTGCAGCGGTCTGAGATGTAAGCGTGCAAACGGCACTATGTCCATTGCCGCTACCATTAAGCCGATTACTTCCATACACTGAGCCACCAAAGGGCGCGGAATGGAATGAAGAACCCGACAGGAATTTAGAAGCTTTGATAACCTGGACTCCGTCAAGGTAAATTTTCATTTCTACAGAATCTATCAGAGTCCCTAGAAAGGAAACTCTTGTGAGTGGGGATAGAGAACACTTTTCCTCGTTCACTTTCCACCCATGCGACCTCAGAAATGCCAGTACTACGTCCGTATGAGACTTGGCAATTTGGAAGTTTGACGCCTGTATCAGGATGTCGTCTAAATAAGAGGCTACTGCTATGCCCCGCGACCTTAGGACCGCCAAAAGCGACCCTAGAACCTTTGTAAAGATTCTTGGGGCTGTAGCTAATCCAAAGGGAAGAGCTACAACTGGTAATGCCTGTCTTGAAAGGCAAACCTGAGAAACCGATGATGATCTTTGTGTATCGGAATGTGAAGATAAGCATCCTTTAGATCCACTGTAGTCATATATTGACCCTCCTGGATCAGTGGTAGGATGGTACGAATAGTTTCCATCTTGAACGACGGAACTTTGAGGAATTTGTTTAAGATCTTTAGATCCAAAATCGGTCTGAAGGTTCCCTCTTTTTTGGGAACCACAAACAGATTTGAGTAAAAACCCTGTTCCTGTTCCTCCTTTGGAACTGGATGGATCACTCCCATAACTAGGAGGTCTCGTACACAGTGTAAGAATGCCTCACTCTTTATCTGGTTTGCAGATAATTGTGAAAGGTGAAATCTCCCTTTTGGGGGGGAAGCTTTGAAGTCCAGAAGATATCCCTGGGATATAATTTCCAACGCCCATGGATCCTGAACATCTCTTGCCCACGCCTGGGCGAAGAGTGAAAGTCTGCCCCCTACTAGATCCGTTACCGGATAGGGGGTCGTTCCTTCATGCTGTCTTAGAGGCAGCAGCAGGCTTTTTGACCTGCTTACCTTTTTTCCAGGTCTGGTTTGGTCTCCAGACCATCTTGGATTGAGCAAAAGTTCCCTCTTGTTTATTATTAGAGGAAGTTGATGCCGCACCTGCCTTGAAGTTTCGAAAGGCACGAAAATTAGACTGTTTGGCCCTAGATTTGGACCTGTCCTGAGGAAGGGCACAACCTTTTCCTCCCGTGATATCAGCAATAATCTCCTTCAAACCAGGCCCGAATAGGGTCTGCCCCTTGAAGGGAATGTTAAGTAGCTTAGATTTTAAAGTCACGTCAGCTGACCATGATTTAAGCCATAGCGCTCTGCGCGCCTGTATAGCGAAACCAGAATTCTTAGCCGTTAGTTTATTCAAATGAACAATGGCATCAGAAATAAAATAATTGGCTAGCTTAAGTGCTCTAAGTTTGCCAAGTATGTCATCCAATGGAGTCTCTACCTGTAAAGCCTCTTCCAGAGACTCAAACCAGTACGCCGCAGCAACAGTGACAGGGGCAATGCATGCAATGGGCTGTAGGATAAAACCTTGTTGAATAAATATTTTCTTAAGGTAACCTTCTAATTTTTTATCCATTGGCTCTAAAAAAGCACAACTGTCCTCGACAGGGATAGTAGTACGCTTTGCTAGAGTAGAAACTGCTCCCTCCACCTTAGGGACTGTCTGCCATAAGTCCCGTGTGGTGGCGTCTATTGGAAAACATTTTTCTAAAAATAGGAGGGGAAGAGAACGGCACACCTGGTCTATCCCATTCCTTATTAATAATTTCTGTAAACCTTTTAGGTATTCTAAAAACATCAGTACACACCGGCACTGCAAAGCATTTATCCAGTCTACAAAATTTCTCTGGCACTGCAATGGTATCACAGTCATTCAGAGCAGCTAAAACCTCCCTAAGTAACACGCGGAGGTGTTCAAGCTTAAATTTAAATGTAGAAATATTAGAATCAGGTATCTTTCCTGAGTCATTAACATCACCCACTGACTGAAGCTCTCCTTCCTCAGCTTCTGCATATTGTGAGACAGTATCAGACATGGTTCTTAAAGCATCAGTATGCTCTGCATTTTGTCTCACCCCAGAGCTATCTCGCTAACCTCTAAGTTCAGGTAGTCTGGCTAATACCGCTGACAGTGTATTATCTATGACTGCCGCCATGTCTTGTAAAGTAAACGCTATGGGCGCCCTAGATGTACTTGGCGCCATTTGAGCGTGAGTCCCTTGGGCGGGAGTCAAAGGGTCTGACACGTGGGGAGAGTTAGTCGGCATAACTTTCCCCTCGTCAGATTCCTCTGGTGATAATTTTTTTAAAAACAGAATATGATCTTCATTGCATAAAATGAAATCAGTACATTTGGTACACATTCTAAGAGGGGGTTCCACCATGGCTTTTAAACATAATGAACAAGGAGTTTCTTCTATGTCAGACATGTTTATACAGACTAGCAATGAGACTAGCAAGCTTGGAAAACACTTTAAATCAAGTTAACAAGCAAATATAAAAAACGGTACTGTGCCTTTAAGAGAAACAAATTTTCTCAGAATTTGAAAAACAGTGAAAATATGCAGTAAATCAAATGAAATTTTTACAGTGTATGTAATAGGCTAGCAGAGCATTGCATCCACTTGCAAATGGATGATTAACCCCTTAGTTCAAAAAAACGGATCAAAAAAACAAAATAGACTTTTTTTTTTTTGTCACAACCAACTGCCACAGCAAGCTGTGGTCCTACCTTCCCCAATAAACGACTTTGGAAAGCCTTTGAGCCCTTTAGAGATGTCCTATAGCATACAGGGGACTCCTGAGGGAAGCTGGATGTCACAGTTTGTAATTTTAACTGCACCAACTGTAACTTTTATACTATAACAGTGGAAAGCCTCAGTAAAACTGTTTCTAGTCAAAATTTAAGCCAGCCATGTGGAAAAAACTAGGCCCCAATAAAGTTTTATCACCAATGCATATATAAAAACGATTAAACATGCCAGCAAACGTTTATATTGCAATATCATAAGGGTATTACCCCTGGGAGTAAGCATGATACCAGTCGTTATTAAATCACTGTATTCAGGCTTAACTTACATTAATCCGGTATCAGCAGCATTTTCTAGTGTTTTCCATCTCTAGAAAAAATTATAACTGCACATACCTGATAGCAGAATAAACTGCACGCCATTCTCTCGCTGAAGTTACCTCATCTGTGTAATCTCCTCAGACATATGTGAGAATAGCAATGGATCTTAGTTACAACCTGCTAAGATCATAGAAACCTCAGGCAGATTCTTCTTCTATTTACTGCCTGAGATAAAATAGCACAACTCCGGTACTATTTAAAAATAACAAACTTTTGATTGAAGAAAATAAACTAACTCTCTCCTACAACATCCTAGCTTGTTGAGAGTTGCAAGAGAATGACTGGCTATAACAGTTAGGGGAGGAGCTATATTACAGCTCTGCTGTGGGTGTCCTCTTGCAACTTCCTGTTGGGAATGAGAATATCCCACAAGTAATGGATGATCCGTGGACTGGATACACCTTACATGAGAAATCTTAAGTAGCTTGTAGGTAAATTTTTAGAGCGCGCACAACGTCTAAGTTATGCAAAAGACGTTCCTTATGAGAAGAAGGATTAGGACAAAAAGAAGGAACAACAATTTCCTGATTAATGTTTCGATCCGACACCACCTTAGGGAGAAAACCAAATTTAGTACGAAGGACTGCCTTATCTGAATGAAGAAACAGGAAGCAAAAGTCCCAGGGAGGTGCGCTCGTGCACCGGATGGTAAAGAAACTGTAACGGCCGCACTCTTGAACCAGGAAATCCAACAATGTTTACCTAAATATAAAAAGAGAGGCGCCACATGGTGTAGTGTAGACAGATAAGCCCCGCAGGAGAGGGATTGCCCTGAACCTTTAGCAATGGAAACTCTCAGAGGGAGCGGCACAACCGGAGTGCCAGGCAGAACAACATGGGACACTTGGATTCGCCCGTAAGACTCACGGCATCAACTGGAACGTGTAGACGTTGGGTCAGGTGACCAGCAGCAACCAAACCAGGAGCGCCAACCGTCCAACAGCTGACGCCAGATAGGCTCGAAGATGCAGCCAGAGAGAGCTGAGCGTGACCCGCACGGGGAACGCTACAGCCAGCAATTACACGGGCACAGTTGGCTCAAAACAGGTGATATAACTCTTAGAGGTGAGAGTAAGTGGACAAGCAGGTGGATTTAAAAAGTGTATATTTATTAAAATATGCAGAATAATAGCAACGCGTTTCTCAGCAAAACATGCTGTTTCATCAGGCTGTGTAATCCCACAAACAGCTTGCTCCACATATGTAACTTTAACTGACTAATCAAAAATTGACATAGTACCACACCTTCTTAAGTGTCAAATTACACGCTACTAGGTATACTGTTGGGGTAAAATGTCAGTCAGTGAAAGGTAGGTTGACATGATATCAAAAATATGTACAATAAATAATTAGATGAGATAACATTCAAACATTTGATAAAAGATAAAAATAAAAACTATATATATGAATATAAAAAAAAAGTGAATAATTACATTTAGTCTCAGGATAAATTTCAGCATGTGGTGTATATATAGAGACTGGATTAAAAACAAAAATAGTGAGTAGGAATGCTCATATCTAATATAAATAACACATGATATAAAGACACAATACTGTATACTAAGAGGTTATGTTGGTACTGGAATTGACCCAGTGTTAACAGAAAAATACTACTATAGATACAGTGGTATTATGTAAGATATGTAACTGGAAATAAAATAAAGGAAAATTGGATAGTAATTAAACAGATATATAAATTATGAAATAAGGGTATGTAATATGACTAACTGACCAACAAGGCCAGCCACCACTTGGAGTGCAAGAAAAGGAGAGGGGGGGGGAGAAGGGGCTATATTATAGTGTGTCCCAGTGCAGTAAATGACAATTTTGCTTCAGATAGATAACCAAAAAGTGGAATTGTAAAGGTATATGATATAAATTGGTATTAATCAATACATATTGATGGGGAAGGGGAAATAGTTGAGACTAAATTAGGCTAAAAAGCGGTCCAGACAAGACAGTGTCACAAAAAACGATCCAACATCAGAAAGAAATTCTGGCTAAGTCCTAAATATTGGATATTTAATTATATCGGTGTAGAGTTATTAAATCTATAACGTGTTGGTGTAATAAGAGGACTATGATCGCCCATTAAGAGTTGGTATGATAATGAAATCCATTGATTAAGAAGGGATCCGTTAGTAAACATAGTTAAATATAGAGAAGAAAATCTCTAGGGATAGGTGGCATAGGGAATTGATGAATAACATAATTTATGCTTACCTGATAAATTCCTTTCTTCTGTTGTGTGATCAGTCCACGGGTCATCATTACTTCTGGGATATAACTCCTCCCCAACAGGAAATCCAAGAGGATTCACCCAGCAGAGCTGCATATAGCTCCTCCCCTCTACGTCACTCCCAGTCATTCGACCAAGAATCAACGAGAAAGGAGAAACCAAGGGTGAAGTGGTGACTGGAGTATAATTTAAAAGATATTTACCTGCCTTAAAACAGGGCGGGCCGTGGACTGATCACACAACAGAAGAAAGGAATTTATCAGGTAAGCATAAATTATGTTTTCTTCTGTTATGTGTGATCAGTCCACGGGTCATCATTACTTCTGGGATACCAATACCAAAGCAAAAGTACACGGATGACGGGAGGGATAGGCAGGATCATTATACAGAAGGAACCACTGCCTGAAGAACCTTTCTCCCAAAAATAGCCTCCGAAGAAGCAAAAGTGTCAAATTTGTAAAATTTGGAAAAAGTATGAAGCGAAGACCAAGTTGCAGCCTTGCAAATCTGTTCAACAGAGGCCTCATTCTTAAAGGCCCAAGTGGAAGCCACAGCTCTAGTAGAATGAGCTGTAATTCTTTCAGGAGGCTGCTGTCCAGCAGTCTCATAGGCTAAACGAATTATGTTACGAAGCCAGAAGGAAAGAGAGGTAGCCGAAGCCTTATGACCTCTCCTCTGACCAGAGTACACGACAAACAGGGAAGACGTTTGTCGAAAATCCTTAGTTGCCTGCAAGTAGAACTTGAGGGCACGAACTACATCCAGATTGTGTAGAAGACGTTCCTTCTTTGAAGAAGGATTTGGACACAAGGATGGAACAACAATCTCTTGATTGATATTCCTGTTAGTGACTACCTTAGGTAAGAACCCAGGTTTAGTACGCAGAACTACCTTGTCTGAGTGAAAAATCAGATAAGGAGAATCACAATGTAAGGCTGATAACTCAGAGACTCTTCGAGCCGAGGAAATAGCCATTAAAAACAGAACTTTCCAAGATAACAATTTTATATCAATGGAATGAAGGGGTTCAAAAGGAACACCCTGTAAAACGTTAAGAACTAAGTTTAAACTCCATGGCGGAGTAACAGTTTTAAACACAGGCTTGATCCTAGCTAAAGCCTGACAAAAGGCCTGGACGTCTGGATTTTCTGACAGACGCCTGTGTAACAATATGGACAGAGCTGAGATCTGTCCCTTTAATGAGCTAGCCGATAAACCCTTTTCTAAACCTTCTTGTAGAAAGGACAATATCCTAGGAATCCTAACCTTACTCCAGGAGTAACCTTTGGATTCGCACCAGTATAGGTATTTACGCCATATCTTATGGTAAATCCTTCTGGTAACAGGCTTCCTAGCCTGTATCAGGGTATCAATAACCGACTCAGAAAAACCACGTTTTGATAAAATCAAGCGTTCAATTTCCAAGCAGTCAGCTTCAGAGAAGTTAGATTTTGATGTTTGAATGGACCCTGTATCAGAAGGTCCTGTCTTAGAGGTAGAGACCAAGGCGGACAGGATGACATGTCCACTAGATCTGCATACCAAGTCCTGCGTGGCCATGCAGGCGCTATTAGAATCACTGATGCTCTCTCCTGTTTGATTTTGGCAATCAATCGAGGGAGCAGCGGGAAGGGAGGAAACACATAAGCCATCCCGAAGTTCCAAGGTGCTGACAAAGCATCTATCAGAACCGCTCCCGGATCCCTGGATCTGGACCCGTAGCGAGGAAGTTTGGCGTTCTGGCGAGACGCCATGAGATCTATCTCTGGTTTGCCCCAACGTCGAAGTATTTGGGCAAAGACCTCCGGATGAAGTTCCCACTCCCCCGGATGAAAAGTCTGGCGACTCAAGAAATCCGCCTCCCAGTTCTCCACTCCCGGGATGTGGATTGCTGACAGGTGGCAAGAGTGAGACTCTGCCCAGCGAATTATCTTTGATACTTCCATCATTGCTAGGGAGCTTCTTGTCCCTCCTTGATGGTTGATGTAAGCTACAGTCGTGATGTTGTCCGACTGAAACCTGATGAACCCCCGAGTCTTTAACTGGGGCCAAGCCAGAAGGGCATGGAGAACTGCTCTCAATTCCAGAATGTTTATTGGCAGGAGACTTTCCTCCTGATTCCATTGTCCCTGAGCCTTCAGAGAATTCCAGACAGCGCCCCAACCTAGTAGGCTGGCGTCTGTTGTTACAATTGTCCAGTCCGGCCTGCTGAATGGCATCCCCCTGGACAGATGTGGCCGAGAAAGCCACCATAGAAGAGAGTTTCTGGTCTCTTGATCCAGATTCAGAGTAGGGGACAAGTCTGAGTAATCCCCATTCCACTGACTCAGCATGCACAGTTGCAGCGGTCTGAGATGTAGACGTGCAAAGGGAACTATGTCCATTGCTGCTACCATTAAGCCGATCACCTCCATGCATTGAGCTACTGACGGGAGTTGAATGGAATGAAGGACACGGCATGCATTTAGAAGCTTTGTTAATCTGTCTTCTGTCAGATAAATCTTCATTTCTACAGAATCTATAAGAGTCCCCAAGAATGGAACTCTTGTGAGAGGAAAAAGAGAACTCTTCTTTTCGTTCACTTTCCATCCATGCGACCTTAGAAATGCCAGAACTAACTCTGTATGAGACTTGGCAGTTTGAAAGCTTGAAGCTTGTATCAGAATGTCGTCTAGGTACGGAGCTACCGAAATTCCTCGCGGTCTTAGTACCGCCAGAAGGGCACCCAGAACCTTTGTGAAGATTCTTGGAGCCGTAGCCAATCCGAATGGAAGAGCTACAAACTGGTAATGCCTGTCTAAGAAGGCAAACCTTAGATACCGGTAATGATCTTTGTGAATCGGTATGTGAAGGTAAGCATCCTTTAAATCCACTGTGGTCATGTACTGACCCTTTTGGATCATGGGTAAGATTGTCCGAATAGTTTCCATTTTGAACGATGGAACTCTTAGGAATTTGTTTAGGATCTTTAAATCCAAGATTGGCCTGAAAGTTCCCTCTTTCTTGGGAACCACAAACAGGTTTGAGTAAAACCCTTGTCCTTGTTCCGACCGCGGAACCGGATGGATCACTCCCATTACTAACAGATCTTGTACACAGCGTAGAAACGCTTCTTTCTTTATCTGGTTTGTTGACAACCTTGACAGATGAAATCTCCCTCTTGGGGGAGAGAATTTGAAGTCTAGAAGGTATCCCTGAGATATGATCTCTAGCGCCCAGGGATCCTGAACATCTCTTGCCCAAGCCTGGGCGAAGAAAGAGAGTCTGCCCCCCACTAGATCCGGTCCCGGATCGGGGGCCCTCGGTTCATGCTGTCTTTGGGGCAGCAGCAGGTTTCCTGGCCTGCTTGCCCTTGTTCCAGGACTGGTTAGGTTTCCAGCCTTGTCTGTAACGAGCAACAGCTCCTTCCTGTTTTGGTGCAGTGGAAGTTGATGCTGTTCCTGCTTTGAAATTCCGAAAGGGACGAAAATTAGACTGTCTAGCCTTAGCTTTGGCTTTGTCTTGAGGCAGGGCGTGGCCCTTACCTCCTGTGATGTCAGCGATAATTTCTTTCAAACCAGGCCCAAATAAAGTTTGCCCCTTGAAAGGTATATTAAGTAATTTGGACTTAGAAGTTACATCAGCTGACCAGGATTTTAGCCACAGCGCCCTACGTGCCTGAATGGCGAATCCTGAGTTCTTAGCCGTAAGTTTGGTTAAATGTACTACGGCCTCCGAAATGAATGAATTAGCTAGTTTAAGGACTCTAAGCCTGTCCGTAATGTCGTCTAGCGTAGTTGAACTAAGGTTCTCTTCCAGAGACTCAATCCAAAATGCTGCCGCAGCCGAAATCGGCGCGATGCATGCAAGGGGTTGCAATATAAAACCTTGTTGAACAAACATTTTCTTAAGGTAACCCTCTAATTTTTTATCCATTGGATCTGAAAAAGCACAGCTATCCTCCACCGGGATAGTGGTACGCTTAGCTAAAGTAGAAACTGCTCCCTCCACCTTAGGGACCGTTTGCCATAAGTCCCGTGTGGTGGCGTCTATTGGAAACATCTTTCTAAATATAGGAGGGGGTGAGAACGGCACACCGGGTCTATCCCACTCCTTAGTAACAATTTCAGTTAGTCTCTTAGGTATAGGAAAAACGTCAGTACTCGCCGGTACCGCAAAGTATTTATCCAACCTACACAACTTCTCTGGTATTGCAACAGTGTTACAATCATTAAGAGCCGCTAAAACCTCCCCTAGTAAAACACGGAGGTTTTCCAATTTAAATTTAAAATTTGAAATATCTGAATCCAATCTGTTTGGATCAGAACCGTCACCCACAGAATGAAGCTCTCCGTCCTCATGCTCTGCAAGCTGTGACGCAGTATCAGACATGGCCCTAGTATTATCAGCGCACTCTGTTCTCACCCCAGAGTGATCACGCTTGCCTCTTAGTTCTGGTAATTTAGCCAAAACTTCAGTCATAACAGTAGCCATATCCTGTAATGTTATCTGTAATGGCCGCCCAGATGTACTAGGCGCCATATTATCACGCACCTCCCGGGCGGGAGATGCAGGTACTGACACGTGAGGCGAGTTAGTCGGCATAACTCTCCCCTCGCTGTTTGGTGAAATTTGTTCAATTTGTACAGATTGGCTTTTATTTAAAGTAGCATCAATACAGTTAGTACATAAATTTCTATTGGGCTCCACCTTGGCATTGGAACAAATAACACAGGTATCTTCCTCTGAATCAGACATGTTTAACACACTAGCAATAAACTTGCAACTTGGTTACAATCTTATTTAACAAAAACGTACTGTGCCTCAAAGAAACACTAAACGATTAAATGACAGTTGAAGTAATGAACTGAAAAACAGTTATAGCATCAATCCTTAAAAACAACACAACTTTTAGCAAAGGTTTGTTCCCATTAGTAAATTAACAATAATTAAATTTGAGACATAAAAATTACAGAGCAACGTTTTTAATCACAGTCAATATATAAGTCTCACAGCTCTGCTGAGAGAATCTACCTCCCTCCAAAGAAGTTTGGAGACCCCTGAGTTCTGTTAGAGATGAACCGGATCATGCAGGAAATACAAGAGTAACTGACTGGAAATTTTTGATGCGTAGCAAAGAGCGCCAAAAACGGCCCCTCCCCCTCACACACAGCAGTGAGAGAGAAACGAAACTGTCACAATTAAAACAAGCAACTGCCAAGTGGAAAAATAATGCCCAAATATTTATTCACTCAGTACCTCAGAAAATGCAAACGATTCTACATTCCAGCAAAAACGTTTAACATGATAAATACCTATTAAAAGGTTTAATGTACTTTTTACAGAGTAATTCCGGTGAAATACCATCCCCAGAATACTGAAGTGTAGAGTATACATACATGTCGTTATAACGGTATGGCAGGATTTTCTCATCAATTCCATTCAGAAAATAAAAACTGCTACATACCTCAATGCAGATTCATCTGCCCGCTGTCCCCTGATCTGAAGCTTTTACCTCCCTCAGATGGCCGAGAAACAGCAATATGATCTTAACTACTCCGGTTAAAATCATAGTAAAAACTCTGGTAGATTCTTCTTCAAACTCTGCCAGAGAGGTAATAACACGCTCCGGTGCTATTGTAAAATAACAAACTTTTGATTGAAGTTATAAAAACTAAGTATAATCACCATAGTCCTCTCACACATCCTATCTAGTCGTTGGGTGCAAGAGAATGACTGGGAGTGACGTAGAGGGGAGGAGCTATATGCAGCTCTGCTGGGTGAATCCTCTTGCATTTCCTGTTGGGGAGGAGTTATATCCCAGAAGTAATGATGACCCGTGGACTGATCACACATAACAGAAGAAAATAACATAAAACTAGAAAAACTACCAATATAAACACAAACGATATCCAAATGGAGAATACTTTAGTTGAAGGCTGCTAAATCTATATTAAGATTGAGCCCCGTGGGGTGCAGACTCTTGAGAACATGGATTCAATAAGTCTCCCTCTGTCTCAACCTAAAGAATCAATTATACAAATGTGAAGGAGGAATGAACTCCATCGGAATGATGGAGTAACAATTCTTCATGCCAGGATGTTTAAGGTTACAATGTCTGGGGACACTGTGATTCTTATAGTTGTTTTTTATGTTACGTTGGTGTTCAGACCATCTAATACTTAGTCTTCTACAAGTGCGCCCAATATATTGTACCCCACAAAACAAGTGAGGAGATAGACAACATATTTGGAAGAACACGATATATGCCCTATGATGGAATAATATCGGCCAGTCACATTGGATTTAAAAGTCTTTTTCTTATGTAAGATATCAATACATAGTTTACATCTCCTGCTGTGGCTTTTATAACTCCCAGGAGAGCTTGCTAGCTTTTGTTTTTATTATTAAATGAGACACCATTTGTTTTATTTTTAACAATCTTGCTGGGAGCTAGGCTTGTTTTTAAAGTAGGTGCTCTTTTATAAACTACCTTTGGTGCATTTCCTATTATATTGCCTAGGATCGGATCTTTAATCAAGATGCCCCAATGCTTAGTAATAGCATTCTTTATCATTTGATGATTACTAGTAAATTGAGTGATAAAAAGAGGGGATTTTGTATCGGTTCTACTTTGGTTGTTGTTTCTTTGATTTTTTTTTGTGATAACCAAAATATTTATTCCTATAATCAGATCTAGCTCTATAATAGCTCTTATTAATGATGTTTAGAGGGTATTTCTTTTCTAAGTAACGCTTTTTAAGAATAGAGCTTTATATTTCATAATCCGCGATTGTACTGCAATTGCGGCGTACCCGCTTAAACTGCCCATAAGGGACATTACGTTTCCAAGGCAGGTAATGGTTATTTGTAAAATCAAGATAACTGTTGCAGTCAACTGATTTAAAATGAATCGTGCTGATAACTTTACCATCACAAAACTCAAGATTGAGATTGAGAAAAGTGATCCTTCTAGAGTCAATAGTGCTAGTGAAAAGAAGACCCCTATCGTTTTGATTAAGGTATTCCACAAAAAGATTGGCAGAGGTGACATCACCTTTCCAAATAAAAATCAAATCGTCAATATACCGGCCGTAGAGTACCAGGTTCGCCCCATATGCCGATTCATATATGTACCTTTCTTCGAAAAGGCCCATAAACAGATTCGCATAGCTGGGGGCGAACCTGGTACCCATCGCAGTACCCTTAATCTGTAAATAAAATTCATCCTGAAATAAAAAATAATTAGGTTTTAAAATAAATGAAACTAAAGATAACAAAAAATCACATTGGTTAGGAGGAAGATAGGGATCCTGTTCCAAATAGTGTGCTATTGCAATGAGACCTAAATGATGTTGTATATTAGAGTAGAGAGCTTGAACATCACAGGTTATCCAAAGACAATCTGGTGTAATAAAATGTTTTTCAAGTTTCTCAATTAGATCCGATGAATCACGTATATAAGATTCTAAACCAAGAAAATATTTTTGTAGAAAATTATCTACATATGTAGACACATTGTCTGTCAGGCTACCTATTCCAACTATAATTGGTCGACCGGGGGGCAGATTGGATTTTTATGGAGCTTAGGCAGATGGTAATAAAAAGCCACATTTGGTTCGATAGGGACTAAGAAATTTTTTTTTTTTTTTTAAGGATTATACCTTCTTTATAGGCCTTATTAATAAGATTCTTGAGCTTAATCTTATATGAAGCGGTGGGATCATGTGTAAGACGGATGTAATAAGATACATCTTGGAGTATTTTTCTGCCTTCTAGAAGGTAGTCTTCCAGATTTTGTAGAACTATCCCACCACCCTTATCCGCTTGCCTAATGACAAGAGATTTGTTATTCTTCAGATTGAATAAAGCTTTCCTCTCATTGGGAAACAAATAATTTCTGAGGGACCTATTATTCTTAGGAATAAGTTAAAATTCATCAATAACCAACTGCTTAAAGATCTCAATATGAGCGTTGTTGGTTAATGACGGAGTAAAATTAGATTTATTTTTGAAATTGGTATGAATATAGCTTTCATGAAGTTGTTCAGCTAAGGAGTCTGGTTCGAACACTGGAACATCATGTCCATTAAGTCTATCATCCATATTGTCAGTTAAAATAGGACATCTAGTTTCGTCTTTCAAACGTTTTTCTGCAAAATATTTTTGCATTGATAGTTTCTGTGTAAACCGATTAAGGTCTACAAATAGAGAGAACATATTGTGTCCATTAGTAGGGCTAAAAGATAGTCCTTTGCCAAGGACTCGAACTTCATCATCAGTTAGAATGTGTGAGGACAGATTAAAGATACCTTTCTTTAGTGTCTGTAATCTTGCCTTTTTGACGGCTGTTCCTTGTCCTCTACATCCTCGTGACCGTAAGGTCTTTTTCCTTTTGGGGTGTTGTCAAGGAGATTACAGGTTCTAGATCAGTGTTTTTCAACCAGTGTGCCGTGGCACACTAGTGTGCAGTGAGAGATCCTCAGGTGTGCCGCGGCAGACTGACAACAGCGCGGGGGTGTCCCTCTTTCAAATCAATATGTCATGTATAGTTTGTAGGAGGCATGGCATGACAGCACAGTACAGTGTGTGTGTATATATATATATATATATATATATATATACTGTATATATATCCTGTATTAGGCTACAATGTGTGATTTTGTAAAATTTTGGGATGGTGGTGAGCCACAGGATTTTTTAATGTAAAAATGTGTGCCACGGCAAAAAAAAAGGTTGCAAATCACTGTTCTAGATAGCTTGATATGATTTTTTGTTTCCAAGCTAATGGTTTCGATTCAACACCACCTTAGGGAGAAAACCCAATTTAGTACAAAGGACCGCCTTATCTGAATGAAAGATAAGTTACAGGGAATCACACTGCAGAGCTGAAAGCTCAGGAACTCTGCGAGCGGAAGAAATAGCAAAGAGAAACAAAACCTTCCAAGATAACAATTTTATTTCAACAACATGCATTGGCTCAAACAGAGCCTGCTGCAAAACTTTAAGAACAAGATTAAGGCTCCAGGGAGGAGCAACAGGTTTAAACACAGGCATTTGTATAAAATGATAGACAGTGCAGAAATCTGACCTTTCAGAGTACTGACTGACAAACTCTTCTCCAGGCCATCCTGAAGAACAAATTTGGGGAATCCTCACCCAACTCCAGGAAAAACCTTTTGCTTCACACATTTCTGGATATGGTGAGTCCACGGCTTGAGTAATTACTGTTGGGAATATCACTCCTGGCCAGCAGGAGGAGGTAAAGAGCACCACAGTTCTGCTAAGTATCACGCCCTTACCCACAACCCCCAGTCATTCGACTGAAGGGAAATGGAGAAAAAGGAGTAACACAAAGTGTAGAGGTGCCTGAGGTTAGTGTCAAAACAACAACTGTCTTAAAATAAAGGGTGGGGCCGTGAACTCACCATATCCGGAAATAAATTTATCAGGTAAGCATAAATTTTGTTTTTCTTTCCTAAGATATGGTGAGTCCACGGCTTGAGTAATTACTGTTGGGAACCAATACCCAAGCTAGAGGACACAGATAAATAGGGAGGGACAAGACAGGCAGTCCTAAACAGAAGGCACCACACTGCTTTCTCCCAAAAGAAGCCTCAGCCGAAGCAAAAATATAAAATTTGCAAAAAGTATGTAGAGAAGACCAAGTTGCAGCCTTGCAAATTTGTTCCACAGATGCTTCATTTTTGAAAACCCAAGAAGAGGAAACAGCTCTTGTGGAATGAGTTGTAATTCTTTCAGGAGGCTTCAGTCCAACAGTCTCATAAGCCAAACGAATTATACTTTGTAACCAAAAAGAAAGAGTAGAAAATCCTTTGTCGCCTGTAAGTAGAATTTAAGAGCACGTACAACATCCAAATGGTGTAATAAACGTTATTTGGAAAAAGTAGGATTAGGACACAGAGAGGGAACAACAATTTCCTGGTTGATATTTCTAATAGAAACAACCTTAGGAAGAAAACCTAACTTAGTACGAAGAACTTCATTATCGGTATGAAAAATAAGATAAGGGGAATCACACTGCAGAGCTGAGAGTTCTGAGACTCTTCGAGCAGAAGAGATAGCAACAAGAAACAAAACCTCAAATGGAGCCATCTGTTAAACATTAAGAACAAGGTTAAGGCTCCAAGGAGGAGCAACAGACTTAAAGACAGGCCTGATTTTGACCAAGGCCAGACAAAAAGATTGCACATCTGGCACATCCGCCAAACGTTTATGTAGAAAAACTGATAAAGCAGAAATCTGACCCTTCAGGGTACTGACTGACAATCCCTTCTCCAGGCCTTCCTGAAGAAAAGATAACATTCTATGAATTCTAATTCTACTCCAAGAATAACCCTTGGATTCACACCAATAAAGATATTTACGCCATATCTTATGGTAAATCTTTCTAGTAACAGGCTTGTAAGCCTGAATCATGGTCTCAATGACCGACTCAGAAAAACCACGCTTAGACAGAATTAAGCGTTCAATCTCCAAGCAGTCAGCTTCAGAGAAACGAGATTTGGATGAAGGAGGGGACCCCTGAATTAGGAGGTCCTTCCTCAGAGTTAGCCTCCAAGGTGGAAGAGATGACATCTCCACTAGGTCTGCAAACCAGATCCTGCAAGGCCACGCACGGGCTATTAGAATCACTGACGCCCCCTCATGTTTGATACGAGCAATGACTCGTGGAAGGAGAGCAAACGGAGGAAACAGGTATGCCAACCTGAAAAACCTAAGGAACCGCCAGAGCATCTATCAGAACAACCTGCAGATCTTTTGACCTTGAACCGTACATTGGAAGCTTGGTGTTCTGATGGGACACCATCAGATCTAACTCCAGCACCCCCCCCCATTTGAGGACTAAGCTGGAAAACACATCCGGATGGAGTTCCCACTCCTCGGGATGAAAAGTCTGTCTGCTCAGAAAATCTGCTTCCCAGTTGTCTACTCCTGGAATGAGGATGGCAGATAGACAGCAATTGTGGGTCTCTGCCCACTGAAGAATCCGAGTAACCTCCTTCATGGCTAAGGAACTCCGAGTTCCTCCCTGGTGATTGATGTAAGTCACAGAGGTTATGTTGTCTGACTGGAACCTGATAAACTGGGCTTAGGACAACTGAGGCCAAGCCACTAGAGCATTGTAAATCGCCCTCAACTCCAAGATGTTGATGGGAAGAGCAGACTCCTACCGAGTCCAAAGGCCCTGTGCTTTTAACGAGTTCCAGACTGCTTCCCAGCCCAGCAGGCTGGCGTTTGTGGTCATGATCACCCAGGAAGGTCTCCGAAAGCATGTTCCTGAGAAATCCACTACGGGAGAGAATCCCTTGACGACTGATCTAACTCTATTCTCTAAGATAGATCCGCATGGTCGCCATTCCATTGTCTGAGCATGCACAACTGGAGAGCTCTCAAATGGAATCGAACAAAAGGAATGATGTCCATGGAAGCCACCATCAGACCGATTACCTCCATACATTGGGCCACTGAAGGATGAGCAGTAGCCTGAAGAGAGAAGCAAGAGGAAATTATTTAGTTTTTCCTGACCTCTGTCAGAAAAATCTTCATCAATAGAGAATCTATTATGGTCCTTAAGAACACTTCTCTTGTAGCAGGGGAAAGGGAGCTTTTTTCCAGATTCACATTCCATCTGTGGGAACAAAGAAAAGACAATATCTCTGTGTGAGATTTTGCTTGTTGAAAAGATGGCGCCTGAACCAATATGTCGTCCAGGTAGGGTGCCACAGCAATTCCATGAGAACGGATCACTGCCAAAATATCCCCCAGAACCTTTGAAAAAATTATGGGAGCCGTGGCTAGACCAAATGGAATGGCCACGAACTGGAAATGTTTGTCCAGAAAGGCAAATCTCAGGAATCTGTGATGGTCCTTGTGAATAGGAACATGAAGATACGCATCCTTTAGGTCTATGGTTGTCATGAACTGACCCTCTTGTACTAAAGGAAGAATGAAGCTAAAACCTCCTTTAACAATAAGCTGAAGGATACCACCTCAGTCTATGAAGAAAGATTTCACCCTCAGAAAGTCCCGATGTTTCTTCCTCATCAGACTTATGAAAAAGGGCAACTTGGGAAGCAGAACTGAGGACAGGCACCTTACTTTCTGAATTTCTAGATTTCTTCTTGCATTTCCCCTGTAATCTGGGAATGGCAGCTAATGCTGCAGATACCACTGAAGATATCTAGACAGCAATTTCTGCTTTTAAATAAACTCCACTAGGAGCTATAGAGGAACCGCAGGGCACTGCATGTGACACCATTGAGGCTTGGGACGTAGCAGGAGAAAGCGGAGGTATTATTTTAACAGCATCATCCTGAGATATTAGGCTAAAAAATGTTACCTTTATTTTGCAAGGTTTTCTTGACACATGAAGAACAAAATTGCATAGGAGCTGCAATTTGTGCATCTAAACATAATAAGCATGAATTCATGAGAGCAGGTTCTTGCTCCATATCAGACATGTTGTGAAACAGTAAATAAACTTGTACAGATAAGTTTCAAAGATTTTAATATTCAATTAAAATAAGCCAAGGAAAAAATACACTTAAAATTTTATCCCAAATGAGGATCGATCCCCAGCTAAAATTATTTGAGAAAAGTTAAGAAAAAACATTTAATAAACATCAAATAGAATTCTAAAAAAAAAAACCTCAGGCAACTCCACACCTCAATTATTGAGGTGCCTTACCGCTACCAAGACAGGATCATCCAGAAATGGAGAAAAAACTACTTTTTTTCCGAAACGTTATAAAGTAAAGCCGGTCATGTGATCGCAAATGCCGTTATGTTGTCTGACTTTCAAATTACTGCTGCGACACAGAGAGGCACTAAGAATTGCTTCCTGGTACACTGAGTACCATAAATAACCGAGTTTCTTTTTTGACAGTTTAAAATGTTGCATCGTTTTATTTTAAAGCAAAGGGGAAATGAATAAGCTGCTAAAATAGAAAATTCAGCCTTAATTTCAGTTTAAATTTATATTGTTTTATCAAGTAAATGTGTCAGAAAATGAAGCCTAATAAAAACATTTTACCCTTTCTTTTTAAGAGTTTAAATGTTAGTCTCACACATGCTACAGTGCGCTTCATGCCCCAGTGTAACCCATACAACAGGATTATCTATGTCCCATTAAAAAAGCAGTGTCTTAATTTGTTAAGTGCATGGTCTACCCAACTGGAAGAAAAAGCACTTACCTGCTCCGCTGTCCGGCATGTAGACAGTTACAAGGTATGAGAAGACACTGTTCTTCACAGAGACCTTTGAAAAAGAAAGAACAGAGTAGCCAACTCTGGCTTTCTAAACTAGGGCAGCAATTGTTAGAAAAACGCAGTAAGTACCTCTTTACAAGTTGCTAACTGCTTTAAAGCCACCACAACTTGACTGCAAGTGGAATACCGCTATACCCCAAAACTTGCTTGTAGATGAAATTAAAAATTTTCTTCAGACACCTAAACTTCACCTCCTCCATGCATCGAAGGCAAAGAGAATGACTGGGGGTTATGGGTAAGGGAGTGCCTCCTTTGCCTCCTCCTGCTGGCCAGGAGTGATATTCCCAACAGTAATTACTCAAGCCGTGGACTCACCATATCTTAGGTATGAAAGGTATTTACGCCATATCTTATGGTAAATCCTGCGAATAACTGGTTTACGAGCCTGAAGCATAGCATCAATGACCCCTTCCGAAAAACCACATCTAGACAGGACTATGCGTTCAATCTCCACAAAGTCAGCTTCAGAGAATCTAGATTTGGATGGAGGAATGGACACTGAAGTAGAAGGTCATTCCTCAGAGCTAACCCCCAAGGTGGAAGGGATTACATCTTCACCAGATCCTGTCTGGCCTCGCAGGGTGGCCTGAGGATCTCTCGACCTTGAACCGTACTTTGGAAGCTTGGCGTTTTGATCAGATCCAACTCCGGAACCCCCTACGCGAGGGTTATCCAGGATGAAAAGTCTGTCTGCTCAGAAAATCCACCTCCCAATTGTCCACTTCTGGAATGTGGATGGCAGATAGGAGACAATCGTGAGCTTCCACCCACTGTAGAATACGAGTCACCTCCTTCATGGCCAAGGAATTCTGAGTTCCTCTCTAGTGGTTGATGTAAGCCACTGAGGTGATGTTGTCCGACTGAAACCTGATAAACCGGACTAAAGATAATTGAGGCCAAGCTGTCAAGGCATTGAAGATTGCTCTCAACTCCAAGATATTTATGGGAACAGACTCTTTCAGAGACCACAGGCCCTGAGCTTTCAGATAACCCTAAACAGCTCCCCAGCCTGAAAGGCTGGCGTCCATAGTCAATATCACCCAGGAAGGTCTTAGTAAGCAAGTGCCCCAAGATAGATGTTCCTGTGAAATCCACCACGAGTGTCTCTTGTTAGGGGGTCCAGATTTATCATCTGGGATAAATCTGAATGGTCTCCGTTCAATTGACTGAGCATGCAAAGTTGCAGCGGACGCAGATGAAACCGAGCAAAAGGAATGATGTCCATGGAAGCCACTATCAGACCAATCACCTCCATGCATTGAGCCACTGTTGTACGAAAAACGACTGGAAAGAAAAGAAGCTTGAAACGTGATTTTCTGACGTCCGTCAGGAAAATCTTCATGGACAGGGAATGTATGATTGTACCTAGGAAATACACTCTTGTAGTTGGAACTAGAGAACTCTTTTCTAGATTCACTTTCCACCTGTGGGAACGTAGAAAAGACAACAACATCTCTGTATGAGATTTTGCTAGTTGAAAAGATGACGCCTGAACCAAGATGTCGTCTAGATAAGGCGCCACAGCAATTCGATGGGATCTGATCACTACCATTAGGGCTCCCAGAACCTTTGTGAATATTTTGGGAGCTGTGGCAAGACCAAACGGAAGGGCAATAAACTCGAAATGCTTGTCCGGAAAGGCAAACCTTAGAAACTGGTAATGATCCCTGTGAATGGGAATGTGCAAATACACGTCCTTCAGGTCTATGGTCATCATGAACTGACCTTCCTGAACCAATGGAATGAATAGTTTCCATCTTGAAGGACGGAACCCTGAGGAACTTGTTGAGACACTTTAGATCTAAGATGGGACGGAAAGTTCCCTCCTTTTTGGAATCACAAATAGATTTGAATAAAATCCTAGACATTGTTCCTCTAGAGGGACTGGTACAATAACTCCCAGGGAGGATAGGTCCTTTATGCAGTTTAAGAAGGCCTCCCTCTTTACCTGGTTTGAGGATAGTTTTGACAGGAGAAATCTGCCCCTTGGAGGGCAAGACTTGAACTCTATTGTAACCCTGGGATACTATATCCACATCCCACGGATCTGGGACATCGCGTATCCAAAAAAATGATATAAAATTATATATATATATATATATATATATATATACACACACACATGCATGTCAAGGGATATTCAGGGATTCCTGAAAGATATCAGTGTTCCAATGTAACTATCGCACAAAAAAAGTGGTTTGGAAATAGCAAAGTGCTACTTGTATTTATTGCCCTATAACTTGCAAAAAAAAAGCAAAGAACATGTAAACATTGGGTATTTCTAAACTCAGGATAAAATTTAGAAACTATTTAGCATGGGTGTTTTTTGGTGGTTGTAGAAGTGTAAGATTTTGGGGGTCAAAGTTAGAAAAAGGTTTTTTTTTTTTTTTTTCAATTTTTCATCATATTTTATAAAAAAAAATTATTGGAAATTATAAGATATGATGAAAATAATGGTATCTTTAGAAAGTTGGAAAATTACAGCTAAACCAAACACTGCAGAGATGTAAAAATATCCTTGGTCCCAAACAGACAGAAAAATGGAAAAGTGCTGTGGTCCTTAAGGGGTTAAAGTTGCGAAAGGAACGAAAATTAGAAGTCTGTCGACCCTTAGGTATATATTCTTCTTGTCCTTTCCACCCGTAATCTCTAAAATGATTTCCGCCAGACCAAGCCCAAACAGTTTTTTACCCTTTTTACCCTTTTAAGTTAAAGCCAAAAGCTTGGCCTTTGAAGAAACATCAGCCGACCAAGATTTTAACCACAGAGCTCTATGAGCTAGAACAGTGAAGATAGACAACTTAGCTCCCATTCTAATTACCTCCATGTTGGCATCACAGATAAAAGTATTGGCTAATTTAAGAGCCTTGATCCTATCTTTGATCTCCTCAATTGTAGTATCCTCTAATATCAAATCAGACAGGGCATCGCACCAATAAGATGCTGCTCCTGCAACGTAGCAATACTTACCGCAGGTTGCCACTGTAGTCCTTGATGGATATACATCTTCTTTAAGCCTCTAGCTTCTTATCCATAGGATCATTAAAGGAACGACTATTCTATATAGGAATAGTAGTTCTTTTAGCTAGAGTAGAAATAGCTCCTCCTACTTTAGTCACAGTGTGCCATAAGTCCCGAATGGAGTCAGCAACAGGAAACATCTTTTTAAAAACAGGGGAAGGGGAAAAGGGAACCCCAGGCTTATCCCATTCCTAAACTATAATTTCAGACATCTTGTCTGGAACAGGAAAAACATCCTCAGAAGGAGAATCATAAACTCTGTTAAGTTTAGAAGACTTTTTAGGGTTGACAGCAACCGAAGGTTCATAGTCATCCAAAGTAGCTAGAACCTCCTTCAGTAGTAAACGAAGATGTTCAAGTTTAAATCTGAAATTAACTTCTTCAGATTCACTAGATTTTTCACCCATAGTATCAGAGTCTGAGAATTCACCTTCAGAAGCTACTGAAGTATCCTCCTCATCAGACATCTGAGAAAGGTTGGCTAGCTCAGTTTTAGAGTCTGAAACCTTGCTAACAGATAAATGTTTAGATTTCCTCTTACGCTTACCCGAAGAAGGGAAAGCTGACAAAGCTGCTTAAAATAGTAAGCATTTATCCACAGACATAGACTGATCTAATTCTGAATCCATAACTACAGAATTCAGCTTTAACCAAAGTAGTGAAAAATAAAATAATTTTCAAATTTAGTAGGGACTTATAAAAAACAGAGAACAAAATAAAAGGAATCTAAGAAGCAACCTCAGATTGTCTCCTTAGACAAATGATCCGCTGATGAAAATCGCAAAGCCGACACTGATCCTCTACACAGAACAGTCTCACTAGCTCCACTCCGAAAAAGCGGAAGTGCGGTCGTCACATGAGCGTGTCAAAAAAGAACTGTGCCACTTAAAAGTGTGCAAAAAAAGTAAACGGCTTGACGAAGGTAAACAACCTTCATATTCATAGCCTGTGTGTATTCATAGCCTGTGTGTATTATAATCTGTCATAGCTGCCAAAGCCTATTTGAAACAAATAAAGGAAAATCCTTTAAGTCCCTTTAGCCAAGTGAACTCTCTTAAATCTCTCACTTTGTAAAAATCTGTTTAACACAAAGTTTCAATAATCTGTCCATAAGATTTATCCTTAACTAATAAGGATAACTATGTCCCAAAATGGATCCATATGAGGATTAACCTCTTAAGTGCTGCTGTCCTTCAGTACCTAGAAGGCAAAGGCACTTACCTTAAATCCAGCTGCAGGACAGATAACCTCTACTTAGGTGTGACAAGTACTCCACTCCCTGTCATGGACCTGTAGGAAAAAGAAAGAACAGAGTAACCAAATCTGGCTTTCTATAAAGGGGTAGCAAAGTGTTAAAGGGACACTGAACCCAATTTTTTTCTTTTGTGATTCAGAGAGAGCATGCAATTTTAAGCAGCTTTCTAATTTACTCCTATTAAATTTTCTTAATTCTCTTGGTATCTTTATTTGAAAGGCAAGAATGTACGTTTAGATGCCGGCCCATTTTTGGTGAACAACCTGGGTTGTCCTTGCTGATTGGTGGATAAATTCACCCACCAATAAACAAGTGCTGTCCATGGCACTGAACCCAAAAAATAGCTTAGATATCTTCTTATTCAAATAAAGATAGAAAGAGAATGAAGAAAAATTAATAATAGGAGTAAATTAGAAAGTTGCTTAAAATTGCATGCTTTATCTGAATCACGAAAGAAAAAAATTGGGTTCAGTGTCCCTTTAACAGTAAAGCAAAGACCACCTCGCCGCCTTTTAACTGCTAAAAGCCAACACACTACTCTTACTAACAGATTGACTACTCTTCTTAAGAGATTGACGTGGACACAGCTAGAGCACAATCTTTGCTTGCAGGGAAAAGTACCCATAAAAGGATTAATTTCTTCAGATACCATCTTCTCACATCTTCCATTGACAGAGGCAAAGAGAATGACTAGGGATTATGGGTAAGGGAAGTTACACTTAACAGCTTTGCTGGGGTGCTTTTTACCTCCTTCTGGCCAGGAGTTGAATATCCCACTAGTAATTGGAATGGCGTCATGGACTCTCCATGCCATAGAAAAGAAAACTTACTTAGAAGCTCCCAGTTTAGCACTGTTAATGAGGCTAGGCTGGGACACCCACTGAAAGTGGCTGGGAAAAAAGGAAAAAGCAAACACTATTCCCCCCTCCCCTGCATATGAAAAGACATATTATACAAACAGGAGACACAGGAGTCTGTAGACATCAGTATATATCTAAAACTTTGGGTCTTGGTTAGGAGCAACAAAATGTTATAATAAAATAAGCAAAACTATAAATTGTTACAAAAACACTCCCAGATGTACTATATAAATGGATCATCTACAAAACATTTATGCAAATAAAAATCTAGTGAACAATGTCCCTTTAAAAAATTAAATGTTGTTTACATCACAAGCTAAAATGTTTTATTCATTTATGTATGGATTATTCTGTTCCTGCAGATTATTATTAATCCCAACCAGGAGGTGGCAGAGTCAGACTACACAAATAATAACATGAAGTGTCGATGTCGATATGATGGTCAACGGATATGGATGTACAACTGCCATATAGGTGAGCAGGCACCAAGTGGAACCAAATGCATGCAGTATTGTATGTACGTTAAAAAACTAATTATGCTTACCTGATCATTTAATTTCCATCTGTGGGAGGAGAATCCACTGCTTCATTCATTACTTGTGGGAATTAAGAACCAGGCCACAAGGAGGAGGCAAAGACACCCCCAGACAAAGGCTTAAATACCTCGCCAATCCCCTCTTCCCTCAGTCATTCTGCCAAGGGAACATTAGGAGAAATATCAGGGTATAAATGGTGCCAGAAGACAATAGTAAATTTAGGTCTGCCCACCAGAGAAACGGACGGGGGCAGTGGTCTCTCCTCCCACAGATGGAGATGAAATTATCATCAGGTAAGCACAATTTATGTTTTCCGTCTTAATGGGAGGAGAGTCCACTGCTTCATTCATCACTTGTGGGAACAAATACCCAAGCTCTAGAGGACACAATGAAAAAAAAGAGAGGGCAAAAGGAGGCAGACCCTAAACTGAGGGCACCACAGCCTGCAGAACCTTTCTCCCAAAAGTTGCTTCTTCCGAAGCAAAAATGTCAAATTTATACAATTTTGCAAAAGTATGTAAGGAAGACCAAGTGTCCGCTTTACAAATCTGCTCCATAGAAGCCTCATTCTTAACGGCCCAAGAAAAGTCCACAGCTCTAGTCGAGTGAGCTGTAATCCTGTGAGGAGGCTTGTGCCAGATGGAACATACTCCTCAACCAAAAGGATAGAGAAGTTCAGAGGCCCTTTGCCCCCTGTGCTTCCATGAGTACACAACAAATAAGGACGATGTCTGTCTGAACTCCTTCGTGGCCTGAAGATAAAACTTCAAAGCCCGAACAACGTCCAGATTATGAAGTATCCTCTCCTTCGAAGAAGAAGGGTTAGGACACAAAGAAGGAACAACTATTTCCTGATTAATGTTACGACGACACCACCTTGGAAAGGAATCCCAATTCAGTGCGAAGAACAGCCTTATCAGCATGAAAAACCAAGTAGGGAGGCTCACATTGCAAGGTCGCCAACTCAGAGACTCTGCGTGCCGCTGCAATAGCCAGTAATAATAGGACTTTCCATGAAAGAACCTTAATGTCAAGTGCATGCATAGGCTCAAACGGAGCCCTCTGCAAAACCTTTAGAACCAAGTTTAAGCTCCAAGGAGGAGCAGAAATCCTTAAGACAGGCCTGATCCTAACCAGAGCCTGAACAAAGGACTGAATGTCAGGAAGCTCTGCAAGCTTCTTATGCAACAGTACAGATAAAGCGAAGATCTGTCTGGAACTGGCGGCAAGACCCTTATCCAGACCATCCTGTAGAAAGGCCAAAATTCTGGATACCCTGACCTTATGCCAGGTATATCCTCGTTCCTCACACCAGGACAAGTAGGTCCTCCACACCTTGTGGTAGATGCGTTGAGTGACTGGCTTCCTGGCCTGAACTAATGTCAATCACCCTTTCCGGAAATCCTCTCTTAGCTAAGACTAGCCATTCAATCTCCATGCAGTCAGCCTCAAAGAATCAATATTTTTGTGTAGAAAAGGACCTTGAACCAGCAGACCCATGCAACAAGGTAACCTCCACAGCGGAGATGATGACATCCTCCTCGGCCACGACGGAGCAATCAGAATAGCCGAAGCTTGCTCCTGCTTGATGCAGGCCACTACCCGAGGTAGAAGAGGCAACAGTGGGAACATGTAAATTAGGTTGAAGTCCCAGGGTACCACCAATGCATCTATCCCTGGATTGCGACTCGTTTCTCGGTAGCTTGCAATTGAGTCTGGATGCTATGAGATCTATCTCCGGCGTCCCCCATCTGCTGCAGATCTCCGCGAACATCTCGGGATGGAGAGACTATTCCCCTGGATGAAATGTCTGTCTGCTCAGAAAATCCGCTTCCCAGTTGTCCATACCCTGAATGTGGATCGCTGAGAGCGAACAATTGTGAGACTCTGCCTATTCCAGGATCCAAGATACTTCCCCTCATGGCTAGGGAGCTTCTCGTCCCCCCTGGTGGTTTATGTAAGCCACCGAAGTAATTTTGTCCGATTGGAATCTGATGAATCGGGACGACCGCAGAGGGGGCCAAGCCCTTAGAATGTTGAATATCGCTCGAAGTTCCAAAATATTTATAGGTATAGACTCGACTCCTCTCGAGTCCATATGCCCTGTGCCTTTCTGGCACCCCAAACAGCTCCCCCCATCCTGATAGACTTGCATCCGTGGTTACAATCTCCCAGGATGGTCTCAGAAAGGATGTCCCCTGCGACAACTGCCCCGGTCGGGTCCACCAAGACAGGGACTCCCTCACCGGTCTGTCCAGAGATATCTGTTGGGACAGATCTGAATGATCGCTGTTCCATTGTCTCAACATGCACATGTGAAGAGGTCTGAGATGGAACCTGGCGAATGGAATGACATCTATACTGGATAGCATGAGCCTCAGATATCCTGGAGGATGTCTGAAGAGCTAGACAGTTGGACGCAAGCTTGCAACATCTCTGATCTGTCAAGAATATCTTCATGGCTGAAGAATCTATTATCGTACCCAGGAATTCCACCCTGTTGCCGAGGACCAATGAACTCTTTCCGTCGTTTATCTTCCACCCGTGGGACAGAAGGAGAAGAGCTCTCGAGTGATTCTTCGCAAGACTGTATGACGGAGCCTGGACCAGGATATCATCCAGATACGGTGCCACTGCAATCTCTCTGGCTCTCGCTACTGCGAGAAGAGCTCCCAGAACCTTTGTAAAGACTCTTGGGGCATTTGCCAGACTAAACGGAAGGGCCAAAAACGTTCCAGGAAAGTGAATCTTAGAAACCTGAAGTGATCCTTGTGGATTGGAACGTGAAGGTAAGCGTCCTTCAGGTCTATAGTCGTCATGAATTGCCCTTCTTGAACCAGGGGCAAAATTGACCTGATTGTCTCCATTTTGAATGATGGAACTGATAAAAAAACTTGTTTAGGGCCATTAGGTCCAGAATTGGCAAAACATGCCCTCCTCCTTTGGGACCATGAAAGGTTTGAATAATACCCCAGACCAATTTCTGCAGGAGGGACTGGGACGATTACCCCGAGAGATCCCTCACACACCCAAGAAAGGTGTCTCTTTTCTGGTCTTGAAGATATGTTTATGTTTATATCCAAGGACGGATTGGGGGCCGCCTCTTCATGCCGATTTTGACTCGGCGGGCTTCTTGTCCTGCTTGGACTTGTTCCAAGAGTTAGCTGGTTTCCAAGATCCCTTGGATTCCTCAGACTTGTCCGCACGAAAAGGACAAAAAGTAGACCCCTTAGGTGTTCCCCTTGAATGGAAGGGAAAGCAAGTGAGACTTGGAAGTCATGTCCGCAGACCATGACTTTAGCCACAGAGCCCTGCCCTGCAGGCTAAAACAGAAAAACCCTGATGTCTTAGCATTCAGGCGAATAATCTGCATGTTAGCATCACAAATTAACGAATGCGCTACCCTTAAGGCCTTGATTCGTTCTAGAATCTCATCGAGGGGAGTCTCCACCTTGACCATTGCTGATAGAGCGTCACACAAGTAGGTTGCCGCACCAGCCACCGCAGTGACCGCCGCTGCCAGTTGGAAAACAAACTCAGTGAGTTGGAAAATATTTTGCAACAGACTCCATCTTTTTATCCATGGGTTCCTTGAAAGAGGAGCTATCCTCTAGCGGAATAGTCGTTCTCTTAGTGAGCGTGAAGATAGCACCATCCACCTTAGGGACAGTACCCCACAGTTCAAGCTGCGTGTCCGGAACGGGGAAAAGCTTTTTAAAAGAAGAGGGGGAAAAGGACGAACCAAGTTTCCCCCATTAATTCTTAATAATGTTAGCCATCTTGACTGGGGCACTACCCTGTCCTCATAAACCCTATCCAGTTTAGGGATCTAAAGTTCCTCTGGAAGTTTTGGTTCCAGAACCTCCAACGTAGCAAGCACCTCTTTCAGCAGAAAGCGCAAATGCTCCATCTTAAATTTAAAATCTGGCTCCTCTGTGGACAGAAGCCTAGAGACATAGCCGATTGCGACCCAGAAGCGACATTGTCCGATAAATCGGAGTTGTCCTCACTGGATAATCTGTCAGATGCATCCAGCGGAGTCGAAGACCCCTGAGATGGATAGCAGTGCCGTACCTTCCGCTTGTGCGAGGCATCGCATTAATGGCCGCAGAAACCGCCGTCTGTAGTTGATCAGCTAAGTCTGGAGGCCAAAGGGCCCCTCCCGCAGGAGGATTAGTAGTGCCCTGGGAACTGCTTGTGTAATCTGAGATGATTGCAGGGAACGCACCTCGCGGGGCGGAAAACCCTCAGAGGTGGGCGGCTCAATTGTACTAAATACTTTATTCTTTTGGAAATAGCAATATTGTCAAAGCATGTGGAACAGAGTTGCGTAGGCGGTTCGACTGGAACCTCCTCACAATATAATGGGTTAAAGGGTTTAGATAAAGAGGGAGTATCCTCTAACATATCAGAGTCCTCCACAGCTTGTGCCTTTATTGCGGACTTGTTGCAGAGGCCACACCCGGTCACATGGAGTGCCATGCAGCACCGCCCCTGCATTCGAGAGAACACGCCAAAAAAGCCTGCCTCATCTCTCGCTAATGAACGGTGTTCCACACTGACAGAACCTCATCTCACACAAATGCAGTAGAAACACAATAAACAATATTATGCATAATAAAATCCCCCTGTTCAATAGCCCGCTTCCGAGGTTATTACCCTAGATTCTATAAAGATAAAAGGTGCCACACTCTGACCCTGTCTTCTTGCGTTTTAAATATATATAAAAATGAAACGATCTTACCAGAATCAACGCCGTGGAACAGGAACACTGCCCTTATGACAGGGTAGTAGCATCACTCCTGACATGGGACTTTAGAGAAAAAAAGCAGGCAGCGAAACTCGTCAACGCTGATTGCTAATGGAGCTGTTAAACTGAGTCAGGTTCGCAGAAAGACTCTCACAGCATCTCCAGACTAACATTCACCCATGCTCTCAAGAGAGGCTGACAGGACTACTTAAAACTCCAGTCCCATTTCGAGGAGTACTACCCCCCATAAGAGACTATTCTGAATCTTCCGACACTTCTCTGCCAACCTCCTGTGATGAAAGGCAAAGAATGACTGGAGGATGAGGGGAGTGGGGGAGGTATTTAAGCCTTTGGCTGGGGTGTCTTTGCCTCCTCTTGGTGGCCAGGTTCTTAATTCCCACAAGTAATGAATGAAGCAGTGGACTCTCCTCCCATTAAGATGGAAATAAATATATACAATAGTACTCCAGGTAAGATTAAGAACACTTAACATATGTTATGGTGAATGCTGATTACATATTGTCCCAGTGGCAGCAGCCAGAACCCAGGGACTATATTACCTAACCTCTATTAGAAATTACCAAAACTCACTCAACATCAAGCTCAAACATCTACTGGTACTAGAGCAGAGGGGAAGTAAGTAGAAAATGACATGCACTCAAACTCTAAAGTCACTTAGCACCGGTACTTATACTGCCAGTTGCAGCAGATAGCATTTCAAACACACGTTATTATAGTAGACAATAGGGCAAGAAGGCAATGTGCCTGGATACAGAAAATATGGACACCATAATGTGACAGGGAACAACTAAAGATTATATATCATGCACCCATAGCCCAGCCAGTATATTTACATGAAAAGCAAAGGGCTGTGCAGTCTTTTCATATTCTTTGCTTTGTGTTTCTTAGGCGGATCTTACAGCACAGAGACAGAGGAGAGGTTTGAGCAGTACGCAGGCCTTCTGAACAACCAGCTTTCCACGCGATAGAGTCCTCAGGAGATGAAACGCATCCTATCATTACTGGAGAGTGCATTGACACAATATGACTCAGCCAACAGGCTTAGGGGAAAACAGTTAAAAACCACTGCCTTATGGTATAAACCCTTTCCAAGTACCACAAGGCAAAAATGTGCGGGTGCAGCTTAAAGCCAATTTACCTTTCCTGATAATATATTTAAAAAACAAATTATTTTTAATGTTTTATACTGCCTAAGGACACCCCAGCCTTTTTTCCCCACAATGATGCTCAGAGTGTTTTTTTGGCCACATAACTGTCACAGAGCAAGAACGTCTACCAAGTGGTCTAGTACAGAACGTGCAGATTTGACTTGATATTGTATATAAGTAATCTGCATCTCTAGAATTTCTCCAGGGAAACATTAAAGAAAACTATGCAAATACTCAGATACAGCTGTAATGGTGGATTGGACATCTGTCTTCAGCAATCCAGATGAGCAGATGTTATTTAAGCTATGGAATGGATAGATTTATGGCCACTGAAATTCAACTGTTTAAGTTTTTTATGACCTTCTCACAGTATTAGAGTCTGCACTTCCAGAGCTACCCTTGCATACTGCTTCTACGTTGCTCCTAATCTTGACCCACCCACCCTGATTTTGTATTGCACTCCCTCCAAATCCTTAGTCCTGCACTTTTTATTATAAGTGCCTACACAGTATTCTTACTCACTGGGTATTATGGTGCTATTTATACCCCCTCCTGCCAGTGAGACCACCATCATTTGTTTGTAATACTGATTATTGTTATAAGCAATATTTTAAATATGCCAAAGATTATGTTTTCTTTGTTCTCCAGCGACGTGTCTAGTATGATTTTGCAGAGCCAGTTAGAAAAGAAATGTATCTTTGTACAATGTCATGCAAAACAGATACCCCGAGTGTGTCAGGCGTTCAGATAAATATGTACACTGCATGGGTATATGTCAATAGTCTGTATACATTCTACTGTATAGATACCCTGCCGTTTGTACACATTTTCCTATGCAGGAGATGATGAAATATGTTCATCTTCTGCATGGCAATCATTCTGTAAAACGTATATTGTTACCTGCATGGGGAACAAATTCTACAGCTAATTTTTTAAGATTTTGTTTTTCTTTGAACACAGCATTCCGCCTTCTCTTTTTGTGTGTATACCAGACCAGCAAGCAGGCAAGCTGCTGAGTATTATTTTCTGTATATGTCTAGAAATAAATTATAACTTATTACCATTTTACAAAATGCTGCTTAACTTCTTCCTTGTGGCGCTGCTTGTGTTCATACTACTGAAACACAATGCACCATCACAGCTGGGATGACGTTAAGGAATAATGCAGGTGCTGGGTGTGCGTTTTGGTCAAAGGATCCTGTTTTATAAGGTCTGTTGCCTTACCACTCAGTGCCTGACTTATACTTGAATCAAAGCCTCCATGTTTTCCCTCCAATGTTATTATTTGGGAAATAAAAATGTTTGCCAGCATGGACGTGAGTTTTTCTTTTGGGAAGTGGGTAAAATCAAGATATCACAAGTATGGGACAGATATGAATGTCACGAGTACAAGATGAACAAAAAAAAATAATATTATATTAAAGGTATTAACAGTTTATATTCTATGATACCCAATGAAACCGCACATTTTCCCAATAGAAGTGAAGCAAAACAAGATCTTATGGCGCACCTAGCTCAACACTTACTGGTAATACACTTATATCGCTGTAGAGTTTCAAAGTGACGTGTGAGGGATTAAACATCTGTAACCGTATATATATAAACATTTTCCACCAGTATTTATAGTGCAACAATTCATTTATAGAAGACCATGTATTAGTCCCAAACATTGTAGAGCACAAAATAAGAAAACAACAGATACTAAAAAAAAATGCTGATACAGCGAGCCCCTTAAGCACCAACTGAAAACTCTGTATGGATTACTCATGGTCCCTTTTCTGCTGCAGACACAAATATGGGCTGTTACGCAGACTGTCCTGTTGGAATGCACTTAGAATAGCCCAAGACTTGATGCTTACTCCTCGGTCACTGGTTTTTCTTGTTGCTTTTGGAGGCCAAGGGCCCTGTTTACTAATCTCCTTGCCACGGCTGTATCCATTTGAGGTCTGTCTTTGTAGGGCTGGAAAAATTCTGTAAAAAGAAGAGTGAGAGACTTTATTTTACAATATTTTTTTTAATTTTTTTATTGAAACATTTGCAATACAGTCATAATGAAAAAACATAATTTATCAATATTACATGAACAGTAACAATAACCAATAAATTTTGTATGATGGGACGATCTGAGCATAGACCTAAGTGTACAATATGAGAACTAAAACATCACAGTTCCCAGCAAAGTGTAATGTCCTCCAACACAACAGGAAGACGGCATTGGCATTCAACAATAACGTATAATTATGACAGTGTAGTAGTTATATAGTAGCAAATGGTTAACAAACATTTCAAGGGTGACTCACAATCAACATATATAGATCAACAATAAAAAAACAGCTCAGTAAATTATTCCGTATCCAAAGATCTCCAACTTAGAAGATATCTCCGACTGGAATAAGAAGAAAAAAGGAAAAAATAAAGGTAGAGTATAGTGGAGAGAGAGAGAGAAAAAAAAAAGGGGGGGGGGAGGGGAATTGCCATGATGAGGGCAGGAGGGTTGTAAATAATTACCTTTTCTTAGGGACTAAAGGGTTTTGGCCATAGGGTCTTGAAGCGTTAAGGTTCGCTGTCCCAGATAAGAGTAAGAAGGGCCGTTGAATCTAAGAAGAGCTAACCAGGGTTGTAATCCCAGACCAAAGCATGTAGATCTTCAGAGCTATGAATATGAGAGGCATAGGCTTCCATTGATTTGAGATATTTAAAAGTTTCCACAACTTGGTCCCAACATGGGAAGGCCGGCTGTAGCTACATCCTAGCAATGGATAGCTTGAGTGCTAGGAATAAATTAACACAGAACATTTTCTGTGGGACAGGTAATTTTGGAGGAAAGATGTGGAACAAGCCCACACTCTGTGTAGCTGGTATTAAAATACCTTTCGTGGTACAGTATTGAATTGCCCTCCGCCATAGCGGTGCAACAACCGGGCAAGACCACCAGATATGAGCTGGGGTGCCTAAGGCATCACAACCTCTCCAACAATTTGGGGAGTTGATGTGTGATATTTTAAATAGGCGGACCGGCGTCATATGCCACTGCAGTAGTACTTTGAGAAACAATTCATAGAGGGTGACACAGTGCACCGTTTTTTTGGTCAGTTGAGTTGCTAGATGCCATGTCTGTGGATCATGGGTTATGTTTAGGGAAGATTCCCAACATTTTATCGGTAAATATTTAAAAAACATTGGAGGGCGTAGAATGTCTTGAAGACGAGAGCAATTTTTTAAACGAGATTTTGAGATCACATTATATCTTCCATTTAGTTTTAGATCGCAGCGGGTCTTTATCAAAGCCCCAAGATTTAAGAAAGCTCCGTAATCTCCAGAACTCAAAATGAAGGAGGAGTGGTGGGTTGTACTTCCGGAGAAAAGCCTGATACGAAAGTAAGTGGGTCCCTTCATATAGGTTGGAAACATTAATAATACCTAGGTCTAACCAGAGGGATGGATGGGTGTCTGGTAATGCCAGAAGGAGGCCCTTTATCTTGTGAGACGGGGATGGATGGGGTGCAACTGTGGGTAGATTGTAAATTTTATCCCAAAATTTTAAATTAGCAGTTATAATGGGGTTGACTAAAACCATTTGTGGCCTAATATGCTTGGGGAGCCAAATCAGATCTTCGAGGGAAACCCCCGGTGGAAGTGAGGCTTGTTCCAATTCTGCCAATCTACTATAAGCCGGTAGGCCCCACTGTGTCACATGTGAAAGGCAAGCGGCCTCATGATAGTAGAGAATGTTAGGGGCAGCTGCCCCCCCCTGCAGATATAGGTTGTTGCAAAGTGCTTGTGGCGATTCTAGGGACTTTATTACGCAAGATAAATTTATTGCATTGTTGTTGAAATTTGCGGATGAGGGACTTAGATATTGGAATAGGCAAAGATCTAAAGAGGTAGGTCAACTTGGGTAAGAGACACATCTTAAATGCAGCTATGCGACCCAGCCACGATAAGGAGGGAACATTCCATACTTCCGTGGCTTTTGCTATTTCAGATAGCAAGGGGGAAAAGTTTAAGGAGAGAATAGTAGGAATACTATGCGACAGGAAAACGCCTAGGTGTCTAATCTGTGAGGTGGACCAACGAAATTTATATCTCCTCTTTAGCTTAGTCAATGTATCTTCAGAAATATGTATAGCATAAGCCTCCGTCTTGGGAGACATTAAGCTTATAGTAGCTAATTAAAGCGAACTCTCCAATAGAACGAATAGATGTGGTAAAGATGCAACTGGGTCTGAGAGTAGTATCGTCAGATCATCAGAAAATAAGGGTGTAGTCTGGGTTGTGTGATATATATCCACTCCTTTTATATGGGAAAATGTCCTAATGGCAGTAGCTAGCGGTTCCATCACAAGTGCGAAGATGAGCGGCGACAAGGGACAGCCTTGTCGCGTTCCATTCGTGATCCCGAAGGGATCAGAGCAGAACCCAAGTCCCCTGACTGTAGCCGAAGGACTAGAATATAGAGCTGCTATAGATGTAATAAAAGAAGGCGGCAAACCAAACCTTCTCAGAACTGCAAACATATATTCCCAGTTCACCCTGTCGAAGGCCTTCTCTGCGTCCAACGACAGGGTGACACATGGTAAGCCTAATTTATAAGCTGAAAAGTATATGTTTAATAATCTTCTGGTGTTGTCAGGCCCTTGACGGCCTTTGACAAAACCCACTTGATCACAGTTGATTAGAGATGGCAGTAAAGAATTGAGGCGTGTAGCCAAGATTTTTGCATATAGCTTGACATCTAAGTTCAGCAATGAGATTGGCCGATAACTGAAGCATTCCGTGGGATCTTTCCCTTGCTTAGGTAGCGTAATAATTGTGGCCTGTAGGAATTCAGCCGGGAAAGTGCCGCTTGAGCTTGCCCTGGAAAAGAACCGCAACAAAGGAGAGATGAGCTGTGCCTGGAATTTTTTTATAAAAACAAAATTTATGCTTACCTGATAAATTTATTTCTCTTGTGGTGTATCCAGTCCACGGATCATCCATTACTTGTGGGATATTCTCCTTCCCAACAGGAAGCTGCAAGAGGATCACCCATAGCAGAGCTGTCTATATAGCTCCTCCCCTAACTGCCACCTCCCAGTCATTCGACCGAAGACAAGCAAGAGAAAGGAGAAACTATAGGGTGCAGTGGTGACTGTAGTTTAAAAATAAAAAACACCTGCCTTAAAATGACAGGGCGGGCCGTGGACTGGATACACCACAAGAGAAATAAATTTATCAGGTAAGCATACATTTTGTTTTCTCTTGTAAGGTGTATCCAGTCCACGGATCATCCATTACTTGTGGGATACCAATACCAAAGCTAAAGTACACGGATGATGGGAGGGACAAGGCAGAGGCTTAAACGGAAGGCACCACTGCCTGTAAGACCTTTCTCCCAAAAATAGCCTCCGAAGAAGGAAAAGTATCAAATTTATAGAATTTAGAAAAAGTATGAAGCGAAGACCCAAGTCGCCGCCTTACAAATCTGTTCAACAGAAGCCTCACTCTTAAAAGCCCATGTGGAAGCTACCGCTCTAGTAGAATGAGCTGTAATTCGTTCAGGAGGCTGCTGGCCAGCAGTCTCATAAGCTAAGCGTATTATACTCCTTAGCCAAAAGAAAGAGAAGTTGCCGAAGCCTTTTGGCCTCTCCTCTGTCCAGAGTAGACAACAAACAATGCAGATGTTTGACGAAAATCTTTAGTAGCTTGTAAATAAAACTTTAAAGCACGAACCACGTCAAGATTGTGTAAAAGACTTTCCTTCTTTGAAGAAGGATTAGGACACAGTGACGGTACAACAATCTCCCGATTGATATTTTTATTAGATACCACCTTAGGTAGAAAACCAGGTTTGGTACGTAACACTACCTTATCTGCATGGAAAATGAGATAATGGGAATCACATTGTAAAGCAGATAACTCCGAAACTCTTCGAGCCGAGGAGATAGCTACTAAAAACAGAACTTTCCAAGATAAGAGCTTAATATCTATGGAATGCAAAGGTTCAAACGGAACCCCTTGAAGAACCTTAAGAACTAAGAAATCTGTCCCTTTAAGGAACTAGCTGACAACCCCTTCTCCAATCCTTCTTGGAGAAAAGATAATATCCTAGGAATCCTGACCTTACTCCATGAGTAACCCTTGGATTCACACAAATGAAGATATTTACACCATATCTTATGATAGATTTTCCTGGTGACAGGCTTTCGCGCCTGTATTAAGGTATCAATGACCGACTCGGAGAAACCACGCTTTGATAAAATCAAGCGTTCAATCTCCAAGCAGTCAGACGCAGAGAAATTAAATTTGGATGGTTGAAAGGACCCTGAAGTAGAAGGTCCTGTCTCAGAGGCAGAGTCCATGGTGGAAAGGATGACATGTCCACCAGATCTTCATACCAAGTCCTGCGTGGCCACGCAGGTGCTATCAAAATCACAGATGCTCTCTCCTGCTTGATCTTGACAATCAGACGAGGGAGCAGAGGAAACGGTGGAAACACATAAGCCAGGTTGAAGGACCAAGGCGCTGCTAGAGCATCTATCAGTGCTGCCTTGGGATCCCTGGACCTGGATCCGTAACAAGGAAGCTTGGCGTTCTGACGAGACGCCATGAGATCCAGTTCTGGTTTGCCCCAAAGTTGAATCAACTGTGCAAACACCTCCGGATGGAGCTCCCACTGCCCCGGATGAAAAGTCTGTCGACTTAGAAAATCTGCCTCCCAGTTCTCCACTCCTGGGATATGGATAGCTGATAGATGGCAAGAGTGAATCTCTGCCCATTGAATTATCTTTGAAACCTCCAACATTGCTAGGGAACTCCTTGTTCCCCCTTGATGGTTGATGTAAGCTACAGTCGTGATGTTGTCCGACTGAAATCTGATGAACCTGACCGCAGCTAGCTGAGGCCAAGCCTGAAGAGCATTGAATATCGCTCTTAGTTCCAGAATGTTTATCGGAAGGAGTGCCTCCTCCTGAGTCCACGATCCCTGAGCCTTCAGGGAGTTCCAGACTGCACCCTAGCCCAGAAGGCTGGCATCTGTTGTTACTATTGTCCAATCTGGCCTGCGGAAGGTCATACCTTTGGACAGATTGACCAGAGATAGCCACCAGAGAAGAGAATCCCTGGTCTCTTGATCTAGATTTAGTAGAGGAGACAAATCTGTGTAATCCCCATTCCACTGACTGAGCATGCAGAGTTGCAGCGGTCTGAGATGTAGGCGGGCAAACGGCACTATGTCCATTGCCGCTACCATTAAGCCGATTACTTCCATACACTGAGCCACTGAAGGGCGAGAAGTAGAATAAAGAACACGGCAGGAATTTAGAAGTTTTGACATCCTGGCCTCTGTCAGGTAAATCTTCATTTCTACAGAATCTATCAGAGTTCCCAGGAAGGAAACTCTTGTGAGAGGGGATAGAGAACTCTTTTCTTCGTTCACTTTCCACCCATGAGACCTCAGGAATGCCAGAACAATGTCCGTATGGGACTTGGCAATTTCAAAATTCGACGCCTGTATCAGAATGTCGTCTAGGTAAGGGGCTACTGCTATACCCCGCGGCCTTAGGACCGCCAGGAGTGACCCCAGAACCTTTGTAAAGATTCTTGGTGCCGTGGCCAACCCAAAGGGAAGAGCCACAAACTGGTAATGCCTGTTTAGGAAGGCGAACCTGAGAAACCGATGATGATCTCTGTGTATCGGAATGTGAAGATAAGCATCCTTTAAATCTACGGTAGTCATATATTGACCCTCCTGGATCATAGGAAGGATGGTTTGAATAGTCTCCATCTTGAAGGAAATTTGTTTAGGATCTTGAGATCTAAGATTGGTCTGAAGGTTCCCTCTTTCTTGGGAACCACAAACAGATTTGAATAGAAGCCTTGCCCCTGTTCCTCTTTTGGAACTGGGTGGATCACTCCCATAACTAGGAGGTCTTGAACACAATGTAAGAATGCCTCTCTCTTTAACTGATTTGCAGATAATTGTGAGAGGTGAAATCTTCCTTTTGGGGAAGAAGCTTTGAAGTCCAAAAGGTATCCCTGGGACACAATTTCCAACGCCCAGGGATCCTGGACATCTCTTGCCCAAGCCTGGGCGAAGAGAGAAAGTCTGCCCCCTACTACAGGGAGTGCAGAATTATTAGGCAAGTTGTATTTTTGAGGATTCATTTTATTATTGAACAACAACCATGTTCTCAATGAACCCAAAAAAATCATTAATATCAAAGCTGAATAGTTTTGGAAGTAGTTTTTAGTTTGTTTTTAGTTATAGCTATTTTAGGGGGATATCTGTGTGTGCAGGTGACTATTACTGTGCATAATTATTAGGCAACTTAACAAAAAACAAACATATACCCATTTCAATTATTTATTTTTACCAGTGAAACCAATATAACATCTCAACATTCACAAATATACATTTCTGACATTCAAAAACAAAACAAAAACAAATCAGTGACCAATATAGCCACCTTTCTTTGCAAGGACAATCAAAAGCCTGCCACCCATGGATTCTGTCAGTGTTTTGATCTGTTCACCATCAACATTGCATGCAGCAGCAATCACAGCCTCCCAGACACTGTTCAGAGAGGTGTACTGTTTTCCCTCCTTGTAAATCTCACATTTGATGATGGACCACAGGTTCTCAATGGGGTTCAGATCAGGTGAACAAGGAGGCCATGTCATTAGATTTTCTTCTTTTATACCCTTTCTTGCCAGCCACGCTGTGGAGTACTTGGACGCGTGTGATGGAGCATTGTCCTGCATGAAAATCATGTTTTTCTTGAAGGATGCAGACTTCTTCCTGTACCACTGCTTGAAGAAGGTGTCTTCCAGAAACTGGCAGTAGGACTGCCAGTTGAGCTTGACTCCATCCTCAACCCGAAAAGGCCCCACAAGCTCATCTTTGATGATACCAGCCCAAACCAGTACTCCACCTCCACCTTGCTGGCGTCTGAGTCGGACTGGAGCTCTCTGCCCTTTACCAATCCAGCCACGGGCCCATCCATCTGGCCCATCAAGACTCACTCTCATTTCATCAGTCCATAAAACCTTAGAAAAATCAGTCTTGAGATATTTCTTGGCCCAGTCTTGACGTTTCAGCTTGTGTGTCTTTTCAGTGGTGGTCGTCTTTCAGCCTTTCTTACCTTGGCCATGTCTCTGAGTATTGCACACCTTGTGCTTTTGGGCACTCCAGTGATGTTGCAGCTCTGAAATATGGCCAAACTGGTGGCAAGTGGCATCTTGGCAGCTGCACGCTTGACTTTTCTCAGTTCATGGGCAGTTATTTTGCGCCTTGGTTTTTCCACACGCTTCTTGCGACCCTGTTGACTATTTTGAATGAAACGCTTGATTGTTCGATGATCACGCTTCAGAAGCTTTGCAATTTTAAGAGTGCTGCATCCCTCTGCAAGATATCTCACTATTTTTGACTTTTCTGAGCCTGTCAAGTCCTTCTTTTGACCCATTTTGCCAAAGGAAAGGAAGTTGCCTAATAATTATGCACACCTGATATAGGGTGTTGATGTCATTAGACCACACCCCTTCTCATTACAGAGATGCACATCACCTAATATGCTTAATTGGTAGTAGGCTTTCGAGCCTATACAGCTTGGAGTAAGACAACATGCATAAAGAGGATGATGTGGTCAAAATACTAATTTGCCTAATAATTCTGCACTCCCTGTAGATCCGTTACCGGGTCGGGGGCTGATCTTTCATGCTGTCTTAGAGGCAGCAGCAGGCTTCTTGGCCTGCTTTCCTTTGTTCCAAGCCTGGTTAGGTCTCCAGACCGGCTTGGACTGGGTACAATTTCCCTCTTGTTTTGTATTAGAGGAAGTTGAACCTGCACCACTCTTGAAATTTCGAAAGGCACGAAAATTAGGCTGTTTGGTCCTTAATTTGCTGGACCTATCCTGAGGAAGGGCGTGACCTTTTCCTCCAGTAATATCAGAAATGATCTCCTTCAGTCCAGGCCCGAATAGGGTCTGCCCCTTGAAGGGAATGTTGAGAAGCTTAGACTTTGAAGTAACGTCAGCTGACCAGGATTTAAGCCATAGCGCCCTACGCGCCTGAATAGCAAAACCTGAGTTCTTAGCCGTTAGTTTGGTTAAATGAACAACGGCATCAGAAACAAATGAATTGGCTAGCTTAAGGGCTTTAAGCTTGTCAAGGATATCATCCAATGGGGTTTCTACCTGTAGAGCCTCTTCCAGAGACTCAAACCAGAAGGCCGCAGCAGCAGTGACGGGGGCAATGCATGCAAGGGGCTGGAGAATAAACCCTTTTTGAATAAAAATTTTCTTAAGGTAACCCTCTATTTTTTTGTCCATTGGATCTAGAAAAGCACAACTGTCCTCGACAGGGATAGTGGTACGCTTAGCTAGGGTAGAAACTGCTTCCTCCACCTTAGGGACCGTCTGCCATAAGTCCCGTGTAGCGGCGTCTATAGGAAACATCTTTTTAAAAACAGGAGGGGGAGAGAACGGTACACCTGGTCTATCCCATTCCTTAGTAATAATTTCAGAAAACCTTTTAGGGATTGGAAAAACAGTGTAAGTAGGTACTGCATAGTATTTATCCAATCTACATAATTTCTCTGGGACTACAATAGTGTCACAGTCATCCAGAGTTGCTAAAACCTCCCTGAGCAATACGCGGAGGTGTTCAAGCTTAAATTTAAATGTAGACATATCAGAATCAGAGTGAAGTATCTTCCCTGCATCTGAAAAATCACCCACAGATTGAAGCTCCCCTGCTTCAGCATAATGTGAAGGTGTATCAGACATAGCTACTAAAACGTCAGAGAGCTCTGTATTTATTCTATTCCCAGAGCTGTCTCGCTTTCCTTGCAATCCTGGCAGTTTAGATAATACCTCTGTAAGGGTATGATTCATAACTGCCGCCATGTCTTGCAAGGTATACGCAATTGGCGCGCTAGAAGTACTAGGCGTCCCCTGAGCGGGATTTATAGAATCTGACACGTGGGAAGAGTTAGCCGGCATAACTTCCTCCTTGTCAATTTTTTCTGGTGATAAATTTTTTAAAGCCAGAATATGGTCTTTATAATCTATAGTAAAATCAGTGCATTTGGTACACATTCTAAGAGGGGGTTCCACAATGGCTTCTAAACATAATGAACAATGAGTTTCCTCTATGTCAGACATGTTTAAACAGACTAGTAATGAGACCAGCAAGCTTGGAAAACACTTTAATAACTGAACAAGCAAAAAATAAAAACGGTACTGTGCCTTTAAGAGAAAAAAACAATCACAGAAACTGCAAAACAGTGAAAAAAGCAGTAAATCTTACGAAATTTTTACAGTGTGTATAATAGGCTGAAAGAGCATTGCACCCACTTGCAAATGGATGATTAACCCCTTAGTTTCAAAACCGGATCAAAAAAACGATAAACGTTTTTAAACAGTCACAACAAACTGCCACAGCTCTACTGTGGCCTTACCTGCCTATACAACGACTTTGGAAGGCACAAAAACCCTTTAGAGAGGTCCTAAATGTTCAGGGGACTCCTTCAGGGAAGCTGGATGTCTCAAGCTGCAAAAATGAAAATAGGCCCCTCCCAACCTGTACTCACAGTGAGAGAGCCTTAAAAAACTATCCCTAGGCAAAATCTAGACAGCCATGTGGAAAAAACTGGGCCCCAGAATAAAGTTTTATCACCAATATGTAATAAACGTTTATACACTTCAAGCAAACGTTATATCTATTCAGTAATGTGAGTAAATAATAAAAATATTACCCTGTACAGCAAGCATGATACCAGTCGTTATTAAATCACTGTAATCAGGCTTACCTTTAATAAATCCGGTATTGTCAGCATTTTCTAGCATATTCATTTCTCTAGAAAAATTTAAAACTGCACATACCTCAGAGCAGGAGACCCTGCACGCCATTCCCCCAGCTGAAGTTACCCATCTCTTCAGTTATGTGTGAGAACAGCAATGGGTCTTAGTTACAACCTGCTAAGATCATCAAAGACCACAGGCAGACTCTTCTTCAACTTTCTGCCTGAGGCTAAAATAGTACAACTCCGGTACCATTTGAAAATAAACTTTTGATTGAAGATAAACTACATTAATTCACCACATCTCTCTAGCTACTTCCTTTATTGTCGAGAGCTGCAAGAGAATGACTGGGAGGTGGCAGTTAGGGGAGGAGCTATATAGACAGCTCTGCTGTGGGTGATCCTCTTGCAGCTCCCTGTTGGGAAGGAGAATATCCCACAAGTAATGGATGATCCGTGGACTGGATACACCTTACAAGAGAAAGACATCTGAAAATCCATCTGGCCCTGGTGATTTAAGGGCTTTAAGGGAGAGGATAGCGGTTTTAATCTCGGCACCAGAAATAGGGGTTTGTAGAGCCTCTACTTGGGTTTCATTAGTTACAGGGAGATCTAGCTCAGATAGGAAGTCGTTTATACTGTCTAGAGTGGGAGGAGGGGTCGCTTTATCCTTTGATAGATTATAAAGGGACATATAATAATTCGCAAAAGCTGTCCCTATCTCGCACGGATGAATTACGTATTGACCTCCCGTTTTCAGAGAATGAATGCGAGCCGCCGCCGTACGTTGACGTAACCGATTGGCTAAGAGCCTGTCCGCCTTGTTACCTTTGTAGTAGAAAATCTCTTTAAGTCTAAGAAGCCTACTCGCCGATTCCTCCGTTTCCAATTGGACTATTTTCGTCCTAAGAGCTAAAAGTTGTTCATGCAAGCTTAGCGTTGGGTCATTTTTATGTTCAATAGTGAGTTTGCGAAGAGTTACCGTTAATTGAGCCAGAGTTTCGCCTCTGGTTTTCTTTTGTGCCGCTGCAATTTTCATAAAAGACCCCCTCACATACGCCTTTAAAGATGCCCATAGTGTAAAATCGTCCACTTCTCCATTGTCATTAATTTGGAGAAACTCAGTAATATCTTTAGTAATACATGCTACTGTATTGGGGTCTGAAAAAACAGATGGCGAGAGCCGCCACATTGGTATACGTTGTAATTCCAAAGGTGATTTAAGAGTGATGTGCACAGGGTCATGGTCAGACCAAGGGCATTGGGGGATCCATGATCTGTAAAATGCAGTCCAAGAGTCCTGGCTTACAGAAGAAAAAATCTATCCGCGAATAAGAGTGGTGGACCGACGAAAAATAAGTATAATCTCGTGAAGTCACATTAAGAGCCCGCCAAACATCAAACATATTGAATTGACACATAAGATTTTTGAATTTGTATGATAAGTCCACTAGGGCTTTATCACACTTACGGGTTTTATCCAATTTCTTGTCCAAAAAGGGGTCCCAAACGGTATTGAAATCCCCTGCAAGAAGAAGTGAGCCCTGTCGTAAACTATCTAATTTATGTAGAAACTTACGTAGTGTCGGTATATGTTGTTTATTGGGCCCATAATAAGAAGCCAGCGTATAGATCATACCATCTAATTTACAAATGAGAATTAGATACCTTCCTTGCTGGTCCGCTTCTAAATGAATGGGTTCATATGCTATATCCTTGTGGATGAGAATAGCAACCCCTCTTGATTTTTGGGAAAAACTCGAGGTCTCCACCACCGGGAACAGCTTGGATTGTAAAGGAACTTTCACATCTCTTAACCAATGGGTCTCTTGTAGAAAAACCAAATGGGCCTTACTCTTGTATAGAGATCTCAATAATATACTTCTTTTGGTCGGGGAGTTCAGCCCCCTAACATTCTGGGTAACACAAGTATATGGCATGACGACAGGTGTTGGGTGGATTTATTGGGGTATGGACTAGGAAGGAGGAAAGAGGGAGAGAGAGAGAGAGAGAGAGAGAGAGAGGAAAAAAAAAAAAAAAAGGAGGAAGAGGAGAGAAGAGAAGAGGAGAGAGAAAAAAGTTAAGAAAAAGTTTCCAGGAGATCTAAGATCACACAATAAAGATCTTATAGAGGAGTCTTAACCTGATATCGTAGAACAGGGTTGTGCGGTATATGAAATAGATAACCGCGTCGATAACCTCTGAAAACAAAATTCAGAGTACCTTAAAGGGGGGGGGAGGGAATCTTAAGCCAATGTAACTTGGCAGTCAGTCAAAAGTGGGCTGTAGAGAGTGCCGCGTGAGAGATGTTAAAAGTGGAGGGGGGAACCACATTTGAAGATAAATCTACTGAACAACAACAAAACAAAAAAAAGGGGTTACGGTGTAGTGTAGACAATGACATCTCTGATTGGAGATATAAGAAAGACAAAGATAAAAAGCATTTGTATACCAGTGGGAGATAAGTTGAGCTAAGTACATTTAAGGTAAACTCAAATAAGAAAGAAGCGACTATCACATGTTTCTATGCATCTGGGATTCAGCATGAGGCCAAGACATATAACATCAATAAATAAGTATAGCAGAGAACAATAGAATGACTTAAGTACATCTCTTCATCATCAGAGATGTTAACATAGCTACATTTTATAAAACGTACTAGTGGCATATGGAGTAACCTTAATGGAGTGATCTCAATTGTATAAAGTAACAGTAAGAATCCACACACACGATATTGAGGGGGGAGGAGAGAAAAAAAAAAAAAGGGGGGGGGGGAAGGTTAGCACATTCAATCAGCTAGCGGTCAGATAGAGTAATGTAGTATAGAACACTCTAATTGAGGGTATGGAGAGAAAAAGTATGATGTTCATAAATAACAACAAATAGGAATATTATGACATTTAACTAGACACATTTAGGGCAAAACTCGTCTAGAACATAAATAAACCATATCACAGCTTTATAAGGCCCCAGATGTGTTCCTCTGTATCAAAGCAGAACATTGGTCAATAACAATCATACAGGATCAAAAAGACATCCGGGATAAATTAAGCAAAACTTCAACATCATCTTGATTTTAAAACACATCTACTTACTGAGAGAGAGAGAAAGAAAAAAAAACCACAGTAAACACACATATTGCAGCCTAACTGTAGCAAGAAACTACTTAAGAGTACCCAAGATAAATAAAAGGTTAGTAAACATATTACCCTACGGACAGTTCATATTCAGTCACCATCAGCATCTTGCACAGAACCAGAAGGGTTTGATTTATCAGAAGTACCCTGTGCAGAGGAGGCCCAGGGCAAAGCTGACGGATTCAAAGAATTTCTCAAGGGACAATCAGTTGGAATTTGAGTGTCCCATTGTTTCATAAGTCTTTGGCTCTGGTCCAGAGTGGTAACGATATGCTGTTGATTGTCCTTGTGAACTATAAGCCTGGTGGGATGACCCCACCTATACTTAATATCATGAATCCTCAGGAACTTGGTAAAGTCTCTGTACAGTTTCCTTTGTTGAAGTGTGTGGTAAGAGAGATCCGTGAACACGTTGATATCTTGAAATTTAGTTGGAAGAGTAGGCCTGGCAAGGGATGCTCGAACTAGCTTTTCTTTATATGTGAAGAAATGTAATCTTACTATGACATCTCTCGGCCTTTCAGACGACAAGCTTCTTGGTCGTAACGCACTATGAGCTCTATCAATAAGGCCCTCAGTCGCATCAGCCGGGTGGGCTAAATGTCCAAAAAACTCAGTCAAAAATGGAGTAAGATCCCCAGGAGCTATGCTTTCTGGGATACCTCTTAATCGCAAATTATTTCGGCGAGAGTGGTCCTCCATGTCCGCTAGTTTATCTTCCAAGGTGATCATCTGCTCTGCTAGACTTTGAGCATAGGCTAGAACATTAGCTTGATCTACAGCCATGTCCTCTTGTTTCCTCTCTACAGTATCAACTCTTTCTGAGGTTGAGTTGAGATCTCTTTGGAGGTCCGCCAGAGAAGCAGTAACTTGAGATTGAAAAGCTGAATGGTGAGCGGCCAGCAGGGATTTAAGAGAATCCAAAATAAAAGTAGGAGTCACTGTGGTTGGAGCTGCCTCCTGGAGCGCTTGAAAGGTTGAGGCCACGGCATCCACTTCAGTTTGGGACATGTTTGAGTCCTCTTGTTGGCCGTCTGAAGATGAGGGGGATATAGTGTTAAAATGATCCGCTACTGTCCTTTTGGGCCCAGCCGCTGGTGTTTTGGGCTTCCTTTTATTGAGATGCGCCATGAGTGCAGGATCCTTTTGAACGACAGAGGAAAGCTGTCAGTGGAAATTGTTGGCTTTTTTAGTAAAGCTAGGCTGGAATGGCAGATAAAGTTGCAAAAAGGAACAAAAAGAAAAGAGAATAAAAAAATTAAAAAAAACAGACAAGAAAAAAAAATATGCTCAGTGGTTCACAGCCCCCCCCTTGGCATTAGCACATTAGCACCTCATTTGCAGTCGTTATATAGGCTAACAATTTAGAAACCAGTAGCTTCCAACACGGTTGGGGGGGGGGGGGGTGTATGTGCAGCACGTTATTATGAAAAGAAATTCAATGTAATAAGCTTCTTGGGTGGAGATTGTCAAAAATGAGACACCAGCAACTTCTCAGCCAGAAAATATTTGCCTGCAGATCTCTCTGAAATGTAAAGCTAAGGGCTCTCTCCTGGGGAACTATTCCTTCTGAACAATGTAAGGCAAAAGGAGAGTGGGTATGACCTGCGGGCAAGTGGGCCAACAGGAAAGGGAGAAGAGAGCCCCGCTGTCCCTGCAGTTGTAAAGAGATTTCCCTTTAAATCCAGACTTGATGTAATCTGTATTTGCAATGTGTAATATACTTCTGCAGTTTTATCTATATAACTGTGTTAACAGAAGGTACCGCAGGTTAACGATATAAATCAGCGTCTGTTGGCTAGTTGAGAAGAGGGAGAAGGGAAGTTCTGTATAATCCTCAGGGATAATATGACCCAGTAGAAGGAATGTTATAGTTATCAACACAATTTATTTATACATGGGTCTCACCCACCATAGGGGGTTGCGGATCAGCTGCAATAAATCCTGTCCTGTGTCCCTGCTGCTGACAGGGAGCGGCACACAGTCCCTCTCCTTCCTTTGATCACTATAAGTCACAGAAGATGGCGGGTGTTCGCGCCTAAGCAATTATGGCGCACTTGCAAATTAATAAACTTTTGCTAGCGACTGGGCAATACCGCCTCTTGTCAGAACCCTTTGTACAGATCACAGCCTGATCACTATTGTAACTATCGGAGGGCTAATCCAATTTGTCACCGTTGGAGGTGCAAGCATACGTTAGTGTGTGTAATGGTGAAATACCTTTAAGCCTAACGGCCGTGACGCCTGTTGCTGCAGTTGGTATCCTGGCACTCCGGAGCGGAGCCCCGACCCTCCGGAGTGTAGTTGAGCCACCAAAATCAGTCCTTAAGTGTATAGGGAACTCACCCCGATCCGTCGCTCTTCTTAGGAAAAACAAAGTGCATACACACTTGTCCCGCAGCCTGAGCAAAGAGAGTTGCAATAAAAGCGCTGGTTCTTGGTCTTATTGACGTCCTGGGGTATCCAATAGTTGTTATAAGAGCTATTAAGTTCGTATATATAAAACTTATATTCCAATTTTTAAGCGTTTTTAAGTAAAAAACAGTGAGGAGCTCCCACACAGCACGTCCTCTCAGCCCGGCAGTTAACTCCGCCCCCCACAGTACCGTTTTTTTAAGATTATTTTTTTTTCACTAAATAAAGTGTTTTCATGCTTGTTTGTAGTCATTACTAGCCTGTTCAACATGTCTGACATTGAGGAAAGTCAATGTTCAATATGTTTAGAAGCCATTGTGGAACCTCCACTTAGAATGTGTCCCTCATGTACTGAAAGGTCAATAAATTGTAAAGAACATATTTTATCTACTAAAAGTATGTCGCAGGATGATTCTCAGTCAGAAGAGAATCAAGTTATGCCATCTAATTCTCCCCAAGTGTCACAACCATTAACGCCCGCACAAGCGACGCCAAGTACTTCTAGTGCGTCTAATTCTTTCACCCTGCAAGATATGGCCGCAGTTATGAATACTACCCTCACAGAGGTTTTATCTAAGCTGCCTGGGTTGCAGGGGAAGCGCAGCAGGTCTGCTGTGAGAACAAACGCTGAGCCCTCTGATGCTTTATTAGCCATATCCGATGTACCCTCACAATGTTCTGAAGTGAGGGATTTGCTGGCTGAGGGAGAGATTTCTGAATTAGGAAATATGTTCCCTCAGACAGATTCTGATATGACGGCTTTTAAATTTAAACTAGAACACCTCCACTTATTGCTCAGGGAGGTTTGTAGTTCCAGAGAAATTGTGTAAAATGGACATATTCCTAGAGGTTCCTGCCTACACTTATGTTTTTCTGGTCCCTAAGAGGATTTCGGACATTGTTACTAAGGAGTGGGATAGACCAGGTATTCCGTTCGCTCCCCCTCCTACTTTTAAGAAAATTTTTCCCTTATCAGAAGCCGTGCGGGACTCGTGGCAGACGGTCCCTAAGGTGGAGGGAGCTATTTCTACCCTGGCTAAGCGTACAACTATACCTATTGAGGACAGTTGTGCTTTCAAAGATCCTATGGATAAAAAATTAGAGGGTCTCCTGAAGAAAATATTTGTTCATCAAGGTTTTCTTCTCCAACCTATAGCGTGCATTGTTCCTGTAACTACTGCAGCGTCCTTTTGGTTCGAGGCTCTGGAAGAAGCTCTCCAGGTTGAGACTCCATTAGAGGATATTCTGGATAGAATTAGGGCTCTCAAGCTAGCTAATTCTTTCATTACAGATGCCGCTTTTCAATTGGCTAAATTAGCGGTGAAGAATTCAGGTTTTGCCATTTTAGCGCGTAGAGCGTTATGGCTCAAGTCCTGGTCTGCTGATGTGTCATCAAAAGCTAAGCTTTTAGCCATCCCTTTCAAGGGTAAGACCCTATTCGGGCCTGAACTGAAAGAGATAATTTCAGACATCACTGGAGGGAAAGGCCCATGCCCTTCCTCAGGATAAGACGAATAAGATGAGGACCAAACAAAATAATTTTCGTTCCTTTCGAAACTTCAAAGGTGGTCCCTCTTCCTCTTCCCCTGCCGCAAAGCAAGAGGGGAATCTGGCTCAATCCAAGTCAGTCTGGAGACCTAACCAGACTTGGAACAAGTATCTGTCCAACTTACTCAATTTCTCTGGAGGAACCACTATTAAGTCACAATCATCCAGAGTAACCAACACCTCCCTCAGTAATAAACAGAGGTACTCAAGCTTAAACCTGAAGGAAACCACTTCAGAATCGGTCCAGGGGCAAAGCACTCCCTGATTCAGAAAGTTCACCTTCAGAGAGGACCTCCGTACTCTCCAACTCAGAACACCGAGAGGGTACTTCCGCAATCGCCACAATAGTATCAGAGGCAGCATTGACTACATAGTTGTCCTTTCTTGTACGCTTGCCGTGCGATATGGGAAAGGTAGATAACGCATCTGAAAGTGTAGAGGACATCACTGCAGCAATGTCCTTTAACGTAATTGCTGCAGAAACTGGTGAAATACATGGCACCGCTTGAGCGGACGTTAAGGGCTGTGACGCTTGGGGAGAAAGCTACGGCATACTTTGCATCTCATCTGTAGACTCTTGAGAAGCATCCGCCTTAGGCAAAGATTTATCAAAAAAAATTTGGTCTCTATAATGTAAAGCCCTCTCAATACATGAGGGACAAAAAGGAACCGGAGGTTCCACAGTGGCATCCAAACACATAGAACATGTTACAGTCTGGATATCATCTGAATCCATAATAACAGAAAGCAAGAAAAAAATGTGGTCTTGACTCCTTTAAATTATATAGTTTCACAATTTATGGCCAAATTGTACAGTAAATATCAGCACAAACTAAATACTGGTCAGTACCATGTGATCCTGACAAGATACTGTACCTTTAAAAAATAAAATGACTAACAATTTTTCTGTGTTACTGTAAATCAGTTAAACGATATCAGCATCAAGAGAAATTAACAAGCAGCACCTCGCCTCAACAGCTCTTCTGAGGCGCCTACCAGCCCCCACGGTCCACCGACCACTCTTAGGCACTAATCCGGAACGTAGCCCACAACGCCCAAGACCGCTTGCTTAACTCGCAACCATGCGGTCGAGGCGTCACTTGCGATGTCTCTACAAACAGCCGGGACTTCCGGAAATGAATGAACGCTGCACGGCTACTAAGCACAAGCGCGCCAAAGTAAGCCCCGCCCATCGTGGGCGTCGCATAAGCCATTGCTGAAATCAATCCGAAAAAAGCCGGATAGTTAATACAAAAACACAAGCCGTAAACCGGAGCCTATTTGAAAGGCTCCGTCAACATAGCCCCAGCGTGTGCCCCAAGTACACTAGCCAGTGACCTGTAGGGAAGCCCTACCCAGTTACAAATACATAGTTATTAATTATCAGTTTCTTTAGGCCTTTTTTAATAAAGTACAGCTCTAGCATCTGATAAGCTACATCATCGTGTCGGTTGACATGGCCACATGAGAACCCACACGCTGTTAAACAGGGAAGCCCTATCCAGAGAGCCCATGTTCCCCAACAGATTAGAAGTGTACAGCCATTTCTGAGATAGCAAGAGCCCCAGAAAATAAAAGACTGCACTTCCCTCTATGCTGAGCGACAGCATGTTAAGTCTCACAGTATCAAGAGGTCTTCTCCCTCCTGCAGCTCTGTGGACACAGAAAGGGCCTTAGTTAATATCTGCTAAGACCATCATCAGAAGGGCAACACTAGTATGGGAGGCGCAGTGAGGTTAAGTCCCACCAGTTCCCATTGTTTTAAAGCCACCTGTAGCTCTACTCTAGAGGCTGACAAGGAATACGGCTACACCCTATTATAAAATAGCACTCACTGTTACCATTTTAAAAATAATAAACTCTTGATTGAAGAATCTAAACTAACACCTCACTTTACCCCTTCCTATCACTAACACAGGCAAAGAGAATGACTGGAGTGGGAGGGAAGGGAGGAGCTATATATACAGCTCTGCTGTGGTGCTCTTTGCCTCCTCCTGCTGACCAGAAGGCGATATCCCACAAGTAAGGATGAAATCCGTGGACTCATCGTATCTTTTAAAAGAAAGTGTAATAATAGTGTTGGTTATGCAAAACCGGAGAATGGGTAATAAAGGGATTATCTATCATTTTTTTTAAAATAAACATTATGGGGCTTATCACCATAACAATATGTAGGCCCAAGATTTGTGCAGTATTTTGAAATAAACTGTCAAAATTTAAAATTGCAAAAAAACACCTCCCCTAAGGCCCCTGTGTTGTCCTGCTCAAGGCAGTTACTGGCTGTATTAAAGAGATAGTACTCATTTGTAGAAAAATGCAAAAAAAAAAACAAAATTTATGCTTACCTGATAACTTCTTTTCTTTCTTTCCTAAGATATAGAGAGAGTCCAAAACGTCATTCAATTATTAGTGGGAATATCACTCCCGGCCAGCAGGCGGAGTCAAAGAGCACCACAGCAAAGCTGTTAAGTGTCACTCCCCTACCCATAATCCCCAGTTATTCTCTTTGCCTCTGTCAATGGAGGAGGTGAAGTTTGGTGTCTGAAGAAATTAATTCCTTTTTTGGATACTTTTCCCTGCAAGCACGTTAATCTCTTCAGTAGAGTAGTGGTGGCTTTTAAGCAGTTAGGAAGTTGTGAGGTGGTGCTTACTTTGTTTCCTAACATATTGCTGCCCTAGTTATAGAAAGCCTGAGTTTTGTTACTCTCTTCTTTCTTTTTCTACAGCTCTCTGTAAGGAGTATCTGTCCTTTCACACCTGGTAAGCCGTCGTCCTGCCTGACAGCTAGATTGCAGGTAAGTGCCTTTTTTGTCTTCTAGGTATGGACACATGCACTTAAGGAGATTGAGCTGCAATTTTATGTGGGGCATGAAAATATCCTTTGTATAGGATACTTTTAGGCATGCTGCAGCACACTGTATTTGTCACTATAAAAGGGAGATTAAGGGGTTAATGCATCTTTTATTCTTCTGGGTAATGTCTCTCAGGATTAATGAGAGAGACGGCTGCCCTTTTTAAAAGTTTTGGTTATTGTGTTGGCTACTTTGTTTGAGAAACGCAGTGAGGCACACTAGGAGGCGCAAGAGAAGGTCTCTGTTCGAGAATAACTGCCAGTCTCTCTGTAGCGCGCTTTTAATTCAGCTGCGCAGTTTCTTGTTGGTTAAAGTCATGTGACTTCCGCTCTTCCGCATTCTGTAAGCGGAGCGGCGTTGTCACTATCCGACATCTCCTCTGCTCATTTCTTTCTGGAGAGTGCTAGGAACGTCTGGAGAGTTTCTGCCCGTTTTCTTATTATCATTTTTGTAAAGTGATATTGCGGTGGTCAGGTAAGACACCTCAGTTAGGCTGAGGTGCAGAGGTCCTGACTTAGTTTTTGTTCAGCTAGGAAAGTATTCTAAGATTCTCACTCTAAGTATTTTTTGTTTCATAAAGTAACAGTAACAAGTTTAAATAATTACACATTTTCCTAAATTTATTTTGTTATTATGGATATGGATCAAGACTTTGTGTCTTTAGATAAAGGTCTGTTACGCCTTAAGGAACAAATTGTTTTGCCTATGCAATTCTGTGCTGCATGCTTAGCTAAAACTCTTGAATGTAAAGACAGATTGTTGCCCTCTGAGCCCAATGTCTCTCAGGATGATGCTGTTTAGGCAATGCCACAGCCTTCTCCTCAAGCGTCCCAAGCCTCAATGGTGTCACATGCAGTGCACTGCGGTTCCTCTCAGCCTCTGGGAGGCATTTATTTGCCTGTAGATTTTGCTGCACAGATATCTTCAGAGGTATCTGCAGAATTATCTGCTTTTCCTATACTGGGAAAACGCAAGAGAAAAATTAAACATTCAGATAGTAAGGTTTTTGTTCTATTTACTGCTACGCAGGTTGCCCTCCCTCATAAGTCTGATGAGGAGGATAAGTCGGTAGCTTCTAAGGGTGAAATCTTTGTCTGAGGTCGAAGAAGTAAACTTCAGGTTTAAGCTTGAACACCTTTGTGTATTATTAAAGGAGGTATTGGCTACTCTGAATGACTCAGACTCTCCTGTCATAGTCAACCCTAAAAAATCTAGTAAGCTTAATCAATACTATGATGTTCCTATCTCTGTGGAAGTGTTTCCTGTTCCAGACCATGTGACGGAGATTACACAGGGATGGGAGAAGCCAGGGATTCCTTTCTCTCTGTCTTCAGTTTTTGAAAAAAAGAGGTTTCCTGTTGCTGATTCCATTAAAGATGCATGGCGCACGGTGCCTAAAGTAGAAGGGGCTATTTCTAATTTGGCTAAGAGAACTACGATCCCTATAGAGGATAGCTGCTCTTTTAAGGATCCCATGGATAAGAAGCTGGAGGCTTATTTGAAAAATATGTATGTTCACCAGGGTGTTCAATGGCAACCTGCAGTTTGTATTGCCACAGTAGCAAGTGCAGCATCTTATTGGTGTGATGCCTTTACTGAATCTATTTTAGAAGAGACTCAGTTGGAGGAAATTCAAGATAGGATTAAGGCTCTTAAACTAGCCAATTCCTTTATTTCTGATGCTAATATGCAAGTTATTATACTTGGGGCCAAGATGTCTTGCCTCACTATCTAAGCCTGCAGGGCTTTGTGGTTAAAATCTTGGTTTGCTGATGTTCCTTACAAGGGTAAAACCTTGTTTGGACCTGGCCTGGCAGAAATAATTTCTGATATTACGGGTGGAAAGGGGTCTTTTCAACCGCAAGAAGAACAGACTTAAAGGACGTCAAAGTAATTTTCGTTCCTTTCATAACTTCAAAGGTCAAAAGTCTTCCACTTCCAAGCAGGAGCAGTCCAAGTCTTCTTGGAAACACAGTCAGTCTTGGAGCTAGGGGAAGCAATCAAAGAAACCCTCAGCTGAGTCTAAGTCAGCAAGAAGGGTTGCCCCCGGTCCGGGATCGGCTCAAGTGGGGGGCAGACTTTCCCTTTTTTTGTCAAGCGTGGATACGAGATGTCCCAGATCCTTGGGCTGTGGACATTGTATCTTAGGGTTACGAAATTGAATTCAAAGCTTTTCCTCCCAGGGGCAGATTCCACCTCTTAAGATTATCTGCAGACCAGGTAAAAAGAGAGGCATTCTTGAACTGAATTCAGGACCTTTTCTCTCTGGGAGTGATTATTCCAGTTCCTGTAAGGTAACAAGTTCTAGGATTCAATTCAAATCTGTTCTTGGTTCCCAAGGAGGAGGGAACTTTTCGACCCATTTTAGACCTAAAGTGCCTCAACAATTTTTTCAGGGTACCGTCCTTCAAAATGAAAACTATTTGTTCCATTCTTTCTTTGGTCCAAGAGGGTCAGTTCATGACAACCATAGACCTGAAGGATGCGTATCTTCATGTTCCCATCCACAAGGATCATCACAAGTTCCTGAGATTCGCCTTTCTAGACAAACACTTTGTTTGTGGCTCTTCCGTTTGGCCCTGCTGCAGCTCCCAGAATTTTACAAAGGTTCTGGGGGATCTTTTGGCAGTGATCAGGTCCCAAGGAATTGCAGTGGCGCCCTACCTGGACGACATATTGGTTCAGGCGCCATCTTTTCAACAAGCACACTATCATACAGAGATATTGTTTTCTTTTCTACGTTCCCACGGTTGGAGAGTGAATCTGGAAAGAGAGTTCTCTTATTCCCGCTACAAGGGTGGTTTTCTTAGAGACAATAATAGATTCCCTATCTATAACATTTTTCTGACGGAGGTCAGAAAATCCAAAATTCTCTCCTCTTGCCTCTCTCTTCATTTTTACTGTTCGGCCAACAGTAGCTCAATGTATGGAGGTAATTGGTCTGATAGTCGCTTCCATGAACATCATTTCCTTTGCTTGTTTCCATTTGAGAGCTCTGCAGTTATGCATGCTTAGACAATAGAATGGAGACCATTCAGATCTGTCTCAGAGGAAAGATCTAGATCAGTCGACGAGTCTCTCTCCAGTGGTGGCTTTCTCAGGAGCATCTGTCTCAGGGCACATGCTTCTGGAGACCTTCCTGGGTGATCGTGACCACGGATGCCAGCCTGCTTGGTTGGGGAGCAGTCTAGAACTCTTTAAAGGCGCAGGGACTATGAACTCGGGATGAGTCTGCTCTCTTCATAAACATCTTAGCGTTGAGAGTGATTTACAATGCTCTGATAGCTTGGCCTCAGTTGTCTTTAGCCCGGTTTATCAGGTTCTAGTCAGACATCACCACCTCAGTGGCTTACATCAACCACCAGGGATGAACTCGGAGTTCCTTAGCCATGAAGAAGGTGGCTTGGATTATTCAGTGGGCGGAAGCTCACAATTGTTGTCTATCTGCCATCCACATTCCGGGAGTGGAGAACTGGGAGGCAGATTTCCTGAGCAGACAGACATTTCATCCTGGGGAGTGGGCTCTCCACCGGAGGTGTTCTCCAGGTTAACCCTTGAGTGGGGGGTACTGGAGTTGGATCTGATGGCGTCTTGGCAGAACGCCACGCTTCAAAGGTACAGTTCAAGGTCAAGAGATCTGCAGGCCGCTCTGATAGATGCTCTGGTGGTTCCTTGGGATTTCGGTCTAGCATTTCTGTTTCCTGCATTGCTCTTATCAAAAAGGAGAAAGCGTTGATAGTTCGAATAGCTCCTGCATGGCCTTGCAGGATCTGGTATGCAAACCTAGTGAAGATGTCACCTCTGCCACCTTGGAGGTTGCCTCTGAGGAAGGACCTAACTCAGGGTCCATTCCTCGTTCCAAATCTCGTTTCTCTGAAGCGGAATGCTTGGAGATTGAACGCTTAGTTCTGGCTAAGCGTGGTTTCTCTGAGTCGGTCATTGGGACCTTGCTGCAGGCTTGTAAGCTTGTAACTCGTTAGATTTACCGTAAGGTAAAGAAGAAATACCTTTATTGGTGTGAACCGAAGGGCGGATCTTGGAGTAGGGTCAGGATTCCTAGAATTCTGTCTATTTTTCCAGGAAGGCCTGGAGAAAGGGTTTCAGTCAGTTCTCTGAAAGGTTTTTTATTATGTATTCTTTTACATTAGCGTCTGACGGATGTGCCAGATGTTCGATCATTTTGTCAGGCTTTGGTCAGAATCAGGCCGGTGTTTAAACCTCTTACTCCTCCTTGGAGCCGTAACCTTGTTCTTAGAGTTTTGCAGCAGGCTTTGTTTGAGCCAATGCATTCCATAGACATTATGTTGTTATCTTGGAAGGTTTTGTTTCTTATTGCTATCTTTTCTGCTCTGAGAGTTTCGGAACTCTCGGCTTTGCAGTGTGATTCACCTTACCTTATCTTTAATGCGGATAAGGCGGATCTTCGTACTAAATTCAGGTTTCTCCCTAAGGTGGTTTCGGTTAGAAATATTAATCAGGAAATCTCTGTCCCAATCCTCCTTCTCATAAGGAACATCTGTTACACAATTTGGATGTTTTGTGCGTGCTCTTAAATTCTATCTGCAGGTGACTAAGGATTTTTGCCAGTCTTCTGCCCTTTTTGTTTGTTTCTAAGGAAAGCGAAAGGGTCAGAAGGCTACTGCTACTTCTCATTTCCCTCTGGTTAAGAAGTATAATTCGTTTTGAGATTGCTGGTCAGCAGCCTCCTGAGAGAATTACGGCTCATTCCACTAGGGTTGTCTCCTCTTTTTGGGCTTTCAAAAATGAAGCTTCTGTGGAACATATTTGCAAGGCTGCAACTTGGTCCTCTCTGCATACTTCGGCTGAGGCTTCTTTTGGGAGAAAGGTTCTTCAAGCGGTGGTGCCTTCTGTTTAGGTCTGCCTGTCTTGTTCCCTCCCTATTCATTCCGTGTACTCTAGCTTGGGTATTGGTTCCCACTAGTAATTGAATGACGTTGTGGACTCCTCATATCTTAGGAAAGAAAACAAAATTTATGCTTGCCTGATACATTTCTTTCTTTCCGGATATGGAGAGTCCACAACCCCAGCCTTTATTAAAGGGACAGTCAACACCAGAATTTTTGTTGTTTAAAAAGAAAGATAATCCCTTTATTACCCATTCCCCAGTTTTGCATATCCAACACAGTTATAATAATACACGTTTTACCTCTGTAATTATCTTGTATCTAAGCCTCTGCTGACTGCCCCCTTATTTCAGTTCTTTTGACAGACATGCAGTTTAGCCAATCAGTGCTCACTCCTAGGTCACTTTACGTGCATGAGCTCAATGTTATCTATATGAAACATGTGAACTAATGCCCTCTAGTGGTCAAAATGTATTCAGATTAGAGGCAGTCTTCAAGGTCTAAGAAATTAGCATATGAATATGGTTTAGCTTTCAACTAAGAATACCAAGAGAACCAAGCAAAATTGGCGATAAAAGCAAATTGGGAAGTTGTTTAAAATTGCATGCCCTATTTAAATCATGAAAGTTTTTTTTGGACTTGACTGTCCCTTTAAGACAGTTAATTTTTTACTAAACTTCAGGCACCTCAACACCTTTGTGTTATTCCTTTTTTCATTTCCCTTCGGTCGAATGACTGGGGATTATGGGCAGGGGAGTGACACTTAACAGCTTTGCTGTGGTGCTCTTTGCCTCCTCCTGCTGGCCAGGAGTGATTTTGTGGACTCTCGATATCTGGAAAGAAATTTATCAGGTAAGCATAAAATTTGTTTTCCTGGCATGGATAGTCCACAAATTCATTCACTAGTGTGAATTCAACTCCTGACCACCAGGTGGAGGCAAAGAGCACCCAAACAAAGCTTTAAGTATCCTCCCACTTCCCACAATCCCCAGTCATTCAACAGAGGAAGAATGGAAAGAGAAGAGGAACCAAAGGGTATAGAGGTGCCTGAAGTTTAAGAAAACGGTAACCAAAAGCTGACTTGATTGCAGACAAGGGCGGGTCGTGGACTCTTCATGCTAGGAAAGAAAATAATTTATCAGGTAAGCATAAAACAAAATGTATGCTTACCTGAAATGTATTTATTTTCAGATATGGTCTACAACGTCATCAATTACTGTTAGGAATATCATTCCTGGCCAGCAGGAGGAGACAAACCCCAGTCATTCGACCGAAGGGAAATGGAAAAAGGAATAACACAAAGGTGTAGAGGTGCCTGAGGTTTAGACAAAAATTACTGTCTTAAACAAAAAAAAAGGGGGGGTGGGGTCCTGGAAATAAATAAATTTATCAGGTAAGCATAAATTTTGTTCTCTTTCCTAAGATATGGTGAGTCCACGACGTCATCAATTACTGTTGGGAATGAATACCCAAGCTAGAGGACACAGATGACTAGGGAGGGAAAACAAGGCAGGCAGACCTAAACAGAAGGCACCACCACTTGAATAACCTTTCTCACAAAAGAAGTCACAGCTGAGGCAAAAGTATCAAATTTGGAAAAAAGTATGCAGAGAGGACCAAGTTGCAGCCTTGCAAATCTGTTCCACAGAAGCTTCATTTTTGAAAGCCCAAGAAGAGGAGACAGTCATTGTGGAATGAGCCGTAATTCTCTCAAGAGGCTGCTGACCAAAAGCAAAACGACTTATACTTCTCAACCAGAGAGAAAGAGAAGTAGCAGTAGCCTTCTGACCTTTACGCTTTCCAGAGAAACAAACAGGGCAGAAGACTGGCGAAAATCCTTAGTCGCCTGTAGATAAAATTTGAAAGCACGCACAACATCCAAGTTGTGCAACAAACGTCCCTTAGGAGAAGAAGGATTAGGACATAGAGAAGGAACAACAATTTCCTGATTAATATTTCTATACGAAACCACTTTCGGAAGAAAACCTAACTTAGTACGAAGAACCACCTTATCAGCATGAATGATAAGATAAGGTGAATCACACTGCAAAGCGGAGAGTTACGAAACTCTCAGAGCAGAAGAGAAAGCCATAAGAAACAAAACCTTCCAAAATAACAACTTAATATCTATGAAATGCATTGGCTCAAACAGAGCCTTCTGCAAAACTTTAAGAACAAGGTTAAGGCTCCAAGAAGGAGCAACAGACTTAAACACCGGCCTGATTCTGACCAGGGTCTGTCAAAAAGATTGCACGTCTGGCACATCCACCAGACACTTGTGTAACAAAATAGATAATGCAGAAATCTGACCCTTCAGAGTACTGACTAATAAACTCTTCTCCAGACCTTCCTGGAGAAAGGACAAAATCCTAGGAATCCTTACCCTACTATAAGAGTAGCCCTTGGATTTACACCAATAAAGGTATTTACGCCATACCTTATGGTAAATCTTTCTAGTAGCAGGCTTGCTAACCTGAATCATGGTCTCAATGAACGACTCAGAAAAAACACGCTTAGACAGAACTAAGCGTTCAATCTCCAAGCAGTCAGCTTCAGAGAAACGAGATTTGGATGAAGGAAAGGACCCTAAGTTAGAAGGTCCTTCCTCAGAGGAAACCTCCAAGGTGGAAGAGATAACATCTTCACTAGGTCTGCATACCAGATCCTGCGAGGCCATGAAGGAGCTATTAGAATGAAGCAAAAGAAATTCAATTTTCTTCAGACACCAAAACTTCACCTCCTCCATGTACCAAGGCAAAGGGGATGACTGGGGTTTGTGGGAAGGGAAGTGATACTTAACAGCTTTCCTGTGGTGCTCTTTGCCGCATCCTGCTTGCCAGGAGTGATATTCCCAACAGTAATTGATGACGTCGTGGACTCACCATATCTTAGGAAAGAAATTTTGTTTTCTTTCCAATGGCATGAAGGGTCCACGAATCCATTCAATTACTAGTGGGAACCAATACCCAAGCTAGAGGACACAGAATGGAAGGAAGGGAAAACAGAATTTATGCTTACCTGATAAATTACTTTCTTTTGCGGTGTATCCCTACAGGAAGTGGCAAAGAGAGCACACAGCAGACTGTCCATATAGCTCCCCCTCTAGCTCCACCCCCCAGTCATTCGACCAAAGGTTAGGAATAAAAAGGAGAAACCATAGGGTGCAGTGGTGACTGTAGTTTAAACAAAAAAAAATTCACCTGACTTAAATGCCAGGGCGGGCCGTGGACTGGATACACCGCAAGAGAAAGTAATTTATCAGGTAAGCATAAATTCTGTTTTCTCTTGCAAGGTGTATCCAGTCCATGGATTCATCCTTTACTTGTGGGATACCAATACCAAAGCTTTAGGACACGGATGAAGGGAGGGAACAAGACAGGTACCTTAAACGGAAGGCACCACTGCTTGCAAAACCTTTCTCCCAAAAATAGCCTCCGAAGAAGCAAAAATATCGAATTTGTAAAATTTGGCAAAAGTATGCAGTGAAGACCAAGTCGCTGCCTTACAAATCTGTTCAACAGAAGCCTCATTTTTGAAAGCCCATGTGGAAGCCACTGCTCTGGTAGAATGAGCAGTAATTCTTTCAGGAGGCTGCTGGCCAGCAGTCTCATAGGCCAAACGGATGATGCTTTTCAGCCAAAAGGAACGAGAGGTAGCAGTCGCCTTCTGACCTCTCCTCTTACCAGAATAGATAACAAACAAGGAAGATGTTTGTCTGAAATCCTTAGTTAAGTGAAAAGGGGAATGGGGTAAGTGCGCTAAAAAAGCTAAAGGTATCAGAACAAAGTTGCTTGTAAATAGAACTTTAAAGCACGAACTACATCAAGATTGTGTAATAGACGTTCCTTCTTCGAAGATGGATTAGGACACAGAGAAGGAACAACTATTTCCTGGTTAATATTCTTGTTAGAAACAACTTTAGGAAGAAAACCTGGCTTGGTACGCAAAACTACCTTATCTGCTTATTTGATAGCTACCAAAAAACATAATTTATGTAAGAACTTACCTGATAAATTCATTTCTTTCATATTAGCAAGAGTCCATGAGCTAGTGACGTATGGGATATACATTCCTACCAGGAGGGGCAAAGTTTCCCAAACCTCAAAATGCCTATAAATACACCCCTCACCACACCCACAAATCAGTTTAACGAATAGCCAAGAAGTGGGGTGATAAGAAAAAAGTGCGAAAGCATAAAAAATAAGGAATTGGAATAATTGTGCTTTATTCAAAAAAATCATAACCACCACAAAAAAGGGTGGGCCTCATGGACTCTTGCTAATATGAAAGAAATGAATTTATCAGGTAAGTTCTTACATAAATTATGTTTTCTTTCATGTAATTAGCAAGAGTCCATGAGCTAGTGACGTATGGGATAATGACTACCCAAGATGTGGATCTTTCCACGCAAGAGTCACTAGAGAGGGAGGGATAAAATAAAGACAGCCAATTCCGCTGAAAAATAATCCACACCCAAAATAAAGATTAAATGAAAAAAACTGAAATTATAAGCAGAAGATTCAAACTGAAACAGCTGCCTGAAGTACTTTTCTACCAAAAACAGCATCAGAAGAAGAAAACACATCAAAATGGTAGAATTTAGTAAAAGTATGCAAAGAAAGATCAAGTTGCTGCTTTGCAAATCTGATCAACCGAAGCATCATTCCTAAACACCCAGGAAGTAGAAACTGACCTAGTAGAATGAGCTGTAATCCTTTGAGGCAGAGTTTTACCCGACTCGACATAAGCATGATGAATTAAAGATTTCAACCAAGATGCCAAAGAAATGGCAGAGGCCTTCTGACCTTTCCTAGAACCGGAAAAGATAACAAATAGACTAGAAGTCTTTCGGAAATTCTTAGTAGCTTCAACATAATATTTCAAAGCTCTAACTACATCCAAAGAATGCAAAGATCTCTCCTTAGAATTCTTAGGATTAGGACACAATGAAGGAACCACAATTTCTCTACTAATGTTGTTAGAATTCACAACCTTAGGTAAAAATTTAAAAGAAGTTCGCAACACCGCCTTATCCTGATGAAAAATCAGAAAAGGAGACTCACAAGAAAGAGCAGATAATTCAGAAACTCTTCTGGCAGAAGAGATGGCCAAAAGGAACAAAACTTTCCAAGAAAGCAATTTGATGTCCAATGAATGCATAGGTTCAAACGGAGGAGCTTGAAGAGCCCCCAGAACCAAATTCAAACTCGGAGGAGAAATTGACTTAATGACAGGTTTTATACGAACCAAAGCTTGTACAAAACAATGAATATCAGGAAGATTAGCAATCTTTCTGTGAAAAAGAACAGAAAGAGCAGAGATTTGTCCTTTCAAGGAACTTGCAGACAAACCTTTATCCAAACCATCCTGAAGAAACTGTAAAATTCTCGGAATTCTAAAAGAATGCCAGGAAAAATGATGAGAAAGACACCAAGAAATATAAGTCTTCCAGACTCTATAATATATCTCCCTAGATACAGATTTACGAGCCTGTAACATAGTATTAATCACAGAGTCAGAGAAACCTCTTTGACTAAGAATCAAGCGTTCAATCTCCATACCTTTAAATTTAAGGATTTGAGATCCTGATGGAAAAAAGGACCTTGCGACAAAAGGTCTGGTCTTAACGGAAGAGTCCACGGTTGGCAAGAGGCCATCCGGACAAGATCCGCATACCAAAACCTGTGAGGCCATGCTGGAGCTACCAGCAGAACAAACGAGCATTCCTTCAGAATCTTGGAGATTACTCTTGGAAGAAGAACTAGAGGCGGAAAGATATAGGCAGGATGATACTTCCAAGGAAGTGACAATGCATCCACTGCTTCCGCTTGAGGATCCCTGGATCTGGACAGATACCTGGGAAGTTTCTTGTTTAGATGAGAGGCCATCAGATCTATTTCTGGAAGTCCCCACATTTGAACAATCTGAAGAAATACCTCTGGGTGAAGAGACCATTCGCCCGGATGTAACGTTTGGCGGCTGAGATAATCCGCTTCCCAATTGTCTATACCTGGGATATGAACCGCAGAAACTAGACAGGAGCTGGATTCCGCCCATACCAAAATTCGAGATACTTCCTTCATAGCCAGAGGACTGTGAGTCCCTCCTTGATGATTGATGTATGCCACAGCTGTGACATTGTCTGTCTGAAAACAAATGAACGATTCTCTCTTTAGAAGAGGCCATGACTGAAGAGCTCTGAAAATTGCACGGAGTTCCAAAATATTGATTGGTAATCTCACCTCCTGAGATTCCCAAACCCCTTGTGCTGTCAGAGACCCCCAAACAGCTCCCCAACCTGTCAGACTTGCATCTGTTGAAATTACAGTCCAGGTCGGAAGAACAAAAGAAGCCCCCTGAACTAAACGATGGTGATCTGTCCACCACATCAGAGAGTGTCGTACAATCGGTGTTAAAGATATTAATTGAGATATCTTTGTGTAATCCCTGCACCACTGGTTCAGCATACAGAGCTGAAGAGGTCGCATGTGAAAACGAGCAAAGGGGATCGCGTCCGATGATGCAGTCATAAGACCTAGAATTTCCATGCATAAAGCTACCGAAGGGAATGATCGTGATTGAAGGTTTCGACAAGCTGATATCAATTTTAGACGTCTCTTGTCCGTTAGTGACAGAGTCATGGACACTGAATCTATCTGGAAACCTAAAAAGGTTACCCTTGTCTGAGGAATCAATTAACTTTTTGGTAAATTGATCCTCCAACCATGATCTTGAAGAAACAACACAAGTCGATTCGTATGAGATTCTGCTAAATGTGAAGACTGAGCAAGTACCAAGATATCGTCCAAATAAGGAAATACCACAATACCCTGTTCTCTGATTACAGACAGAAGGGCACCGAGAACCTTTGTAAAAATTCTTGGAGCTGTAGCTAGGCCAAACGGTAGAGCCACAAACTGGTAATGCTTGTCTAGGAAAGAGAATCTCAGAAACTGAAAGTGATCTGGATGAATCGGAATATGCAGATATGCATCCTGTAAATCTATTGTGGACATATAATGCTCTTGCTGAACAAAAGGCAGGATAGTCCTTATAGTTACCATCTTGAATGTTGGTATCCTTACATAATGATTCAATATTTTTAGATCCAGAACTGGTCTGAAGGAATTCTCCTTCTTTGGTACAATGAAGAGATTTGAATAAAACCCCAGCCCCTGTTCCAGAACTGAAACTGGCATAATTACTCCAGCCAACTCTAGATCTGAAACACATTTCAGAAATGCTTGAGCCTTCGCTAGGTTTACTGGGACACGGGAAAGAAAAAATCTCTTTGCAGGAGGCCTTATCTTGAAGCCAATTCTGTACCCTTCTGAAACAATGTTCTGAATCCAGAGATTGTGAACGGAATTGAACCAAATTTCTTTGAAAAAACGTAATCTGCCCCCTACCAGCTGAGCTGGAATGAGGGCCGCACCTTCATGTGGACTTGGGAGCTGGCTTTGGTTTTCTAAAAGGCTTGGATTTATTCCAGACTGGAGATGGTTTCCAAACTGATACCGCTCCTGAGGATGAAGGATCAGGCTTTTGTTCCTTGTTGTGACGAAAGGAACGAAAACGATTATTAGACCTAAATTTACCTTTAGATTTTTTATCCTGTGGTAAAAAAGTTCCTTACCCTCCAGTAAAAGTTGAGATAATAGAATCCAACTGAGAACCAAATAATTTATTACCCTGGAAAGAAAGGGAAAGCAGAGTAGACTTAGAAGACATATCAGCATTCCAAGTTTTAAGCCATAAAGCTCTTCTACCTAAGATAGCTAGAGACATATACCTGACATCAACTCTAATGATATCAAAGATGGCATCACAAATAAAATTATTAGCATGTTGTAGAAGAATAATAATGCTATGAGAATTATGATCTGTTACTTGTTGCGCTAAAGCTTCTAACCAAAAAGTTGAAGCTGCAGCAACATCCGCTAAAGATATAGCAGGTCTAAGAAGATTACTTGAACACAAGTAAGCTTTTCTTAGAAAGGATTCAATTTTCCTATCTAAAGGATCCTTAAAGGAAGTACCATCTGCCGTAGGAATAGTAGTACGCTTAGCAAGAGTAGAGACAGCCCCATCAACCTTAGGGATTTTGTCCCAAAATTCTAATCTGTCAGATGCACAGGATATAATTGCTTAAAACGTTTAGGAGTAGTAAAAGAATTACCCAAATTATTCCATTCCCTGGAAATTACTTCAGAAATAGCACCAGGGACAGGAAATACTTCTTGAATAACTACAGGAGATTTAAAAACCTTATCTAAACGTTTAGATTTAGTATCAAGAGGACTAGAATCCTCAATTTCTAATGCAATTAGGACTTCTTTAAGTAAAGAACGAATAAATTCCATTTTAAATAAATATGAAGATTTATCAGCATCAACCTCTGAGACAGAATCCTCTGAATCTGAAGAACCAATATCAGTATCAGAATGATGATGTTCATTTAAAAATTCATCTGAAAAATGAGAAGTTTTAAAAGACTTTTTACGTTTACTAGGAGGAGGAATAACAGACATAGCCTTCTTAATGGATTTAGAAACAAAATCTCTTATGTTATCAGGAACACTCTGAATATTAGATGTTGACGGAACAGCAACAGGTAATGTAACAGTACTAAAGGAAATATTATCTGCATTAGCAAGTTTGTCATGACAAACAGTACAAACAACAGCTGGAGGAACAGATACCAAAAGTTTACAGCAGATACACTTAGCTTTAGTAGCTCCAGCACCAGGCAGCGATTTTCCAAAAGTATCTTCTGACTCAGCTTCAATGTGGGACATCTTGCAATATGTAATAGAAAAAACAACATATAAAGCAAAATTGATTAAATTCCTTAAATGACAGTTTCAGGAATGGGAAAAAAATGCCAGTGAATAAGCTTCTAGCAACCAGAAGCACAAAATAATGAGACTTAAATAATGTGGAGACAATAGTGACGCTCATATTTTTACATCCGGAACGCCGACACTTTTGGCGCAAAAGAACGTCAAAAATGACACAACTTCCGGCGACACGTATGACGCCGGAAACAGAAAATAATTTTTGCGCCAAAAAAGTCTGCGCCAAGAATGACGCAATAAAATGAAGCATTTCAGCCCCTGCGAGCCTAACAGCCCACAGGAAAAAGTCAAATTTTTAAGGTAAGAAAAAAATGATTTATTCATATGCATTATCCCAAATATGAAACTGACTGTCTGAAATAAGGAACGTTGAACATCCTGAGTCAAGGCAAATAAATGTTTGAATACATATATTTAGAACTTTATATAAAAAAGTGCCCAACCATAGCTTAGAGTGTCACAGAAAATAAGACTTACTTACCCCAGGACACTCATCTACATGTAGTAGAAAGCCAAACCAGTACTGAAACGAGAATCAGTAGAAAAAATGGTATATATAAGAGTATATCGTCGATCTGAAAAGGGAGGTAAGAGATGAATCTCTACGACCGATAACAGAGAACCTATGAAATAGACCCCGTAGAAGGAGATCACTGCATTCAAATAGGCAATACTCTCCTCACATCCCTCTGACATTCACTGCACGCTGAGAGGAAAACCGGGCTCCAACCTGCTGCGGAGCGCATATCAACGTAGAATCTAGCACAAACTTACTTCACCACCTCCATAGGAGGCAAAGTTTGTAAAACTGATTTGTGGGTGTGGTGAGGGGTGTATTTATAGGCATTTTGAGGTTTGGGAAACTTTGCCCCTCCTGGTAGGAATGTATATCCCATACGTCACTAGCTCATGGACTCTTGCTAATTACATGAAAGAAACAAAACTTTCCAAGATAATAACTTAATGTCTATGGAATGTAAAGGTTGAAACGGAACCCCTTGAAGAACTGAAAGAACTAGATTCAAACTCCATGGCGGAGCCACAGGTTTATAGACAGGCTTGATTCTGACTAAAGCCTGAGCAAACACTTGAACGTCTGGTACCTCTGCCAGACGCTTGTGTAACAGGATAGACAAAGCGGATATTTGTCCTTTTAAGGAACTAGCTGACAATCCTTTCTTCAATCCTTCGTGGAGAAAGGACAATATCCTGGGAATCCTAATCTTACTCCATGAGTAACCCTTGGATTCACACCAACAAAGATATTTCCTCCATATCTTGTGGTAGATTTCCCTGGTGACAGGCTTTCTAGCCTGAATCAGAGTATCTATAACTGACTCAGAGAACCCACGCTTTGATAGAATTAAGCGTTCAATCTCCAAGCAGTCAGACGTAGGGAAACTAAAGTTGAATGCTTGAACGGACCCTGTATTAGAAGATCCTGCCTCATTGGCAGTGTCCATGGTGGGACAGATGACATGTCCACTAGGTCTGCATTCCAAGTCCTGCGTGGCCACGCAGGCGCTATCAGAATCACTGAAGCCTTCTCCTGCTTGATTCTGGCAACCAGACGCGGGAGGAGAGGAAACGGTGGAAAAACATAAGCCAGATTGAAGGACCAAGGCGCTGCTGGAGCATCTATCAATACCGCCTTGGGGTCCCGGGACCTGGACCCGTAGAGAGGAAGTTTGGCGTTCTGACGGGACGCCATCAGATCCAATTCTGGAGTGCCCCATAGCTGAGTCAACTGGGCAAATACCTCCGGGTGGAGTTCCCACTCCCCCGGGTGAAAAGTCTGACGACTTAGGAAATCCGCCTCCCAGTTGTCTACTCCTTGGATGTGAATTGCTGAGAGATGGCAGGAGTGATCCTCCGCCCACCTGATTATTTTGGTTACTTCCGTCATCGCTAGGGAACTCTTTGTTCCCCCCTGATGATTGACGTAAGCTACAGTCGTGATGTTGTCCGACTGAAATCTGATGAATTTGGCCGCAGCTAGTTGAGGCCATGCCTGAAGAGCATTGAATATCGCCCTCAGTTCCAGAATGTTTATCGGGAGAAGCTTTTCTTCCCGAGACCATAAGCCCTGAGCTTTCAGGAAGTCCCAGACCGCCCCCCAGCCTAACAGACTGGCGTCGGTCGTTACAATGATCCACTCTGGTCTGCGGAAACATATTCCCTGAGACAGGTGATCCTGAGACAACCACCAGAGAAGAGAATCTCTGGTCTCCTGGTCCAACTGAATTTGAGGAGACAAATCTGCATAATCCCCATTCCACTGTTTGAGCATGCATAGTTGCAGTGGTCTGAGGTGTATCCGAGCAAAAGGGACTATGTCCATTGCCGCTACCATTAATCCGATTGTCTCCATGCACTGAGCCACAGATGGCCGGGGAATGGAATGAAGAACTCAGCAAGTAGTTAAGAGTTTTAATTTTCTAACCTCCGGCCCGGGACAGTTTGGTGGCTGCAAGTACAAAGCCAATTTTATATCACCACCATCCATTTGTTTTTTTTGGGATTATCTGGTATGAACCATATTGGACACTGACCTGCTCCCATCACACCATTTTGGATTTCCCTGGACTCTCCCTGGTGAGACGAGGAATCCCACCTGACGACATCCCTTGAAAGAGGTCTACCGGACGACGTGTGGTTCCGGACTGCGAATACTGCACATTGGTGCTTTACACTTTGTGAGTAGGATTCTTGTGATCCATTTGCTGCTGTTTTTATTTATTTTTATGATCTGCACCATGTGGCGCCCTCTATCCTTTCCTTCCTAGGTTTGAGTAAAAACCCAGCCCTTATTCCATGATTGGAACTGGGTGGATCACTCCCATTGTATGTAGATCTTCTATGCAGCGTAAAAACGCCTCTTTCTTTGTCTGATCTGTAGACAGACGAGAAATGTGGAACCTCCCCCTTGGAGGAGAACCCTTGAATTCTAGAAGATATCCCTGGGATACAATATCTAACGCCCAAGGATCGTGTACATCTCTTGCCCAGGCCTGAGCGAAGAGAGAGGGTCTACCCCCTACTAGATCCGGTCTCGGATCGGGGGCTACCCCTTCATGCTGTCTTGTTGGCAGCTGCAGGCTTTTTGGCCTGTTTACCCTTATTCCAGCCCTGGTAAGATTTCCAGGTTGTCTTGGGCTGTGAAGCGTTACCCTCTTGCTTTGCAGCCGGAGAGGATGAAGCGGGGCCGGGCCTGAAATTACGAAAGGAACGAAAATTAGCTTTGTTCTTTGTCTTAAAGGACTTGTCCTGAGGGAGAGCATGGCCTTTTCCCCCGGTGATTTCTGAAATAATCTCTTTCAATTCAGGCCCGAAAATGGTCTTTCCTTTGAAAGGGATGTTCAAAAGCTTGGATTTAGACGACACATCGGCCGACCAGGACTTTAGCCATAGCGCCCTGCGCGCCAAAATGGCGAAACCTGAATTTCTTGCCGCTAACTTAGCTATTTGGAAAGCGGCGTCAGTGATAAAAGAATTAGCTAGCTTTAGAGCCTTAATTCTATCCATAATTTCCTCATATGAGGTCTCCGTCTGGAGTGAGTCTTCCAGTGCCTCAAACCAGAAAGCAGCTGCAGTAGTTACAGGAATAATGCAGGCAATAGGCTGGAGAAGAAAACCTTGTTGAACAAAAATTTTCTTAAGTAAACCCTCTAACTTCTTATCCATAGGGTCTTTAAAAGCACAACTGTCTTCAATTGGTATGGTTGTGCGTTTAGCAAGTGAAGAAACAGCCCCCTCCACCTAAGGGACCGTCTGCCACGAGTCCCGCACAGGGTCAGGTATGGGGAACATTTTCTTAAAAACATGAGGGGGAGCAAAGGGGACACCTGGTCTATCCCACTCCCTAGTAACGATATCTGCAATCCTCTTAGGGACCGGAAACGTATCCGTGTAAACAGGGACTACCCTCGTTACGTTCAGTCTGAGAATCATCTTGGGCCACATTCTTAAGTGCAACAATATGATCTTTAAAGTGTATAGACATATCAGTACAAGTGGGACACATTCTGAGAGGGGGTTCCACCATGGCTTCTAAACACATTGAACAAGGATTTTCCTTAGTGTCAGACATGTTTAACAGACTAGTAATATACACAAGCAGGCTTGGAAATCACTTTAATCAAATAAAAAACACAATTTGAAAAAAACGTTACTGTGCCTTTAAGAGATAAAAAGAGCACACAATTTTACAAAACAGTGAAAAATGCACCAATTCTCTTGATATTTTCACAGTATGTACCTAAAGCCTTAATAAGATTGCACCACAAGTTGCAAAACGATTAACCCCTTAATGCCCAAACCGGAGCAGCCTAAAGCCAACACCCGGTTAAAAATAGTACAGCACCTTGCCACAGCCTTGCTGTGGCCCTATCTACCCTTAGGGATCAGATTTGGGGGAATATAACTTCTATAAGGCCCTCAAACAGCAGCAGGACCCTCCATGTGAAGCAGCATGAACTTTTCTGCACTTCTAACTGCGCATCTGAGACGTGAAATTAGGCCCCTCCCACTCTACTCCGGCCTAGTAAATCACTCTTAAGTGAATAAAAACCAGCCATGTGGGTAATAACCCCAGAAAGAACCCCAAAGGGACTTTCAAAGTGTCTACAAACGATATTTTTCTTAAATAAACAATCAATTGCCCTGAATCAGTGTCAACCAGTATAATTAGCCCTGTTATGTAAGTATTCAATTCCTTACTAAGTCTGTGAACATAGCTTACCCTCCCCTCATGGGGATATTGTCAGTCTCTTCTAGCATTATCTAAGTCTTGTCTAGAAATAAATGACTGAACATACCTCATTGCAGATTACTCTGCAAACCGTTCCCCCCCAACTGAAGTTTTCTGATACTCCTCAGTCCTGTGTGGGAACAGCAGTGGATTTTATTTACAACATGCTAAAATCATTTTCCTCTCAGCAGAAATCTTCATCACTTTTCTGCTAGAGAGTAAATAGTACAAACCGGTACCATTTAAAATAACAAACTTTTGATTGAAGATAATAAAACTACAATTCTAACACCACATTCCCTTTACCCTCCTGTAGAGAGACCCTAGTGCTTAGAGCCGGCAAAGAGAATGACTGGGGGGTGGAGCTAGAGGGGGAGCTATATGGACAGCTCTGCTGTGTGCTCTCTTTGCCACTTCCTGTAGGGAATGAGAATATCCCACAAGTAAAGGATGAATCCGTGGACTGGATACACCTTGCAAGAGAAAACAAGATAGGAAGGAAGGGAAAACAAGATAGGCAGAAGGCACCACCAACAGAAGAACATTCCTCCCAAAGGAAACCTCAGCTGAGGTAAAAACATCAATCTGAAATATTTTGAAAAGGTATGCAAAGTGGACTAGTGGCAACTTTGCAGATTAGTTCCATAGAAACAGTATTTTTAAAGGAACCAAAAAGAAGAGACAGCCCTAATGGAAAGAGCTGAAAAACTCTTAGGAGTCAACCCAATAACCTTCTGAGCCCAAAAGAAGGACAATAAGAAGAGGCCTTCGAGCCCTTCTAAGAATTGAAGATTACCAAAGGAGAAAAGAATTAATGAAAATCCCTAGATACCTGTAGATAGAACATCAGAGTACACACGACATCCTAGTTGTGCCACATACTTTCCTTCTGAGAAAAAGGAAAAGAACAAAACTAAGGAACGACAAATCCAGATTAAAATTGAGATCCGATACACTCCTAGGAAGAAATCCCAATTTGGTATGAAGGACCGCCTTATTCAGACAAAACACACTGTAGAGCCGAAAGATCAAGGACTCTATGAGCAGAAAAAGAAGTGAGAAGAACAAAGCTAAATTTAAATGCAACTAAGTGCATAGGTATAAATGGAACCTGCTGCAGTAGCCTCTGAACCAACTGAGTGCATAGGTTCAAAAGGAGACTTACTCTGAAAGTTTCAGAACCATATAAAGACTCCATGGAGGAGCAACGGAAAAAACACAGGCCTGATACAGACCAGAGCCTGATAAAAAAAATGACCATCCTAAAGTCTGTCAGACTTCTAAGAAAGAGAAACGAAAATAAGATCTGAATCTTCATAAAAACTGACTAACCAGCACTTCTTCAGGCCCTCCTGAAGAAAAGACAGAAAGAGAGGATAAACCTATATTTGACTCCAAGAGAAAAAAAAACTCAGAGATCCACACCAAAAAGTATATACTGTACATCCACCTTATGGTAAAGCTTGTGAAAAACAGGCTTATAAGCTTGAATCATAATATAAAAATTGACCTCTAAGACACCTTATCTAGACAAGACTAGGTGAGAAATCACCAAACAAGCAGCGAAAATAGATAGGAAGAACAACATTAAGTAACGATCCTTCCTCAGATGGCCAACTGTCAGGAGGGAAGAAATATCATCTGAACCAATCCTAGATTCTATCCTCCCCTCCAGCCAGATACCAGCTAACCCTTGAAGAAGAAGGCCAAACGGAGAAATACAGATACACAAGACCAAAGTAAAAATAAAAAATCGCCAGAGCTCAACCAGTAGCTCTTGCACTTGAAAGACTCCTCCCACTGAAGATTGTGAATCACCACCTCCATAATTAAGGAGCCTGAGATCCAAAAGCAAGAAAAAGGAAAAATGTCCATGGAAGCCGCCCTTAGTTTTAATGCTTCCAAACACACAGTCTCACTCTTGTAAAGTTCCACTTTGTAATGCTTGCTGTCACTAGCACATGACAGATGAGGAAGCAGGAGCTTCCCCTGGGTTAAAACCCACGACGACCTGTTTCAAGGGCTGTGGAGCTAACCACTAAGCCACATCTCCCTTGACTGCAGGATATGTGCAGGAGGCGTATTCAAGCACCTAAAAAGGTAACAAGAAACAGGCAAAGAAAGCAATAGTCCTATGCCAAAGATCCTTCAAAATGAGAAAAAAAATAAGGAATCCCATCTAAAAAGAAAGGAAGAAAGAATGAACACACATTCAAAGGACAAGAAGCAATATCTAGACTGCTAAACTTCCGCCTACCAACAGTTAGGCAAACTATCCAACGACTACTGTCCATAAAGATTCCTAAACTACGAAGGAAAACATGAAATAGGACTGTGATGTTATGGACATAAGAAAACATTTCTTCATGCAGAGGAAAGGAATAATAATTTCTTTGAGCCTAAAAATACAAGTCTCTTCAATATATATATACATATATAGATATATCTATAGCTATATATCTATATATATATATAACATTGGAATATGATGTCTTAGGCAAATATGCTTCCAATAAGATAATGAATGTCACAGACATTCATAAGGTTACCTCAACATGGAATTATAAGTTCCTATACAGAGAATAGAACAACATACGTACCACAGAGTATAAAAATTATCTCAAATAATGTAGATAAAAACACTTTTCTTAAACCCATATATAATTAAAATATGGCAAGTACAAAAGGCTACTTAGAAAAAAAAAGTAAAATGAAAGCACACTCAAATACCATACAGGAAAAAACAAATTCCACAAAATAAGAAAGGAAAATTGAACCCGTATACATAAGAAAAAATAAGGAAATAGCTCATGATACGTTTAAAGGGACAGTCAACCCAAAAATTACTGTAACATTTAGATTAGTTAATTAACTATCTTTACAGTAAACTGTAGCCTAATTTTCATCTAAATAAACTCTGGCAGAAAATACACTTACTAGATCTCATCTGGCCGTTTTGAAATGGCCGCCTGACCCCTCCTTCTCTGACTTTTCCCAAAAGCTTCCACTAGTACAGCATCCTTTCCTTTCGTCCCTGCGCGCTCCTGTGTCTCCCTTCATTCAGTTCAGTGAGACACTCATATGGCACCCCCCTCACTTCAATATCTCCCTCATTCATCCCCACGGCCACAATTTCAGCTCTCTAGCTGTTCGTACCCGGCACTCACTGCCTCTCATCCATGCTGTGCGTTACAGAGAATGAGAGGCAGTGAGTGCCGGGCAGGCACTCACTCTTGATAGTAGAGCACCTCTGAAATCTATAACCTCTCTCCTCAGAGGTCAATAGCAAACTGGAGAGGGAGAGTAGGTGGGAGGGGCTAAAGCTCTGTGAGGGTTATTAACCTCCTCCTTTTAGACTGGAATATATCCCACGTGTTATGAAGCTATGGACTCTCATCAGCTAAGAAGGAAATAATCCTTTATTAAGCTTCTTTACAGACAGCAGCCATTTTACTTTCACTGACAGAAAAACTACTAACTGAACAAACTGCAACCCGTCCTGCACCACACATGCTCAGTCTTAATAACCACTGTATTAATGTAACAGCAAGTTAACACATACCATTTGAACAACTGCTGTGAACATAAATATTGCTGTCTACATATTAATGTCTTAATACATAAACATGACAGCACATACGGCCAAAGTCATTTAGAACTCTTCAGCGTAAAGAAGAATGAGTAGTTCTGGAAGTGATGGTATGGCTCCCACAGGGCCCTGATCTCAATATAATCAAGTCTATCTGAGATTACATGAACAAACAGAAAGAAACTGAGGCTGCCTAAATCCACAGAAGAACTGCAGTAAGTGCACCAAGATGTCTGGAACAACTTACCTGCTGAGTTCCTTAAAAAACTGCCTTCAAAACAGCATCAATTCTTCTAGGTACACGTGCACACAAAGGGTGGTCACAACAAATATTGGTTTGATTTAGATTTTCATCTGTTCACTCACTTCATATTTTGTTAATTGATAAAAAATAAATTAACTTTTTTTTTAAGCATTCTTATTTTATAGCATTTTTTCACACCTGACAAACATTTGAACAGTACTGTATATTTCTGTATATTATATAGTTAGCTTTTTTATGTCATTACTATGTATGCTTTATGTAGTATATGAACCATGTTTTTTTGTTCAAACCATGACTCTTACCTGCTCGTTCTTGAGCACGCAGCTTAGACTGTCGGCTACCTTGAGACAGGGGGCGAAACTTCATGGAGGGGTGTGCTTGGCAGGAGGCAGCAAATGCTGTAGAAAAATAAAGAACAATAATCAAACCAGCTAAAAGGACATGAATGAAATTTGTATATATGCATCAGAAATAATTTAATACATAGCAAAAATCTGCATGCAAAATAAATGTTTTAAAACTATTTATAGGGACATTAAACACTAAACACATTTCCTGCACCTCGCTCTAATCATGGGTGCTGCCATTGTTACCTAGGTTACTATGCAGGTATCTGAATGAGGTTTGTTGCACAGGTACAAACACATCAGCAATGAGATGCAGTTAAAGCTAGATTTCAATATGGCAGCACCCATGACTAAACGGTATTTAGGGTATAATGTCCCTTCAAAATTGCCTTTTTTTTTTTTAAAACAATCATTTTGCAGGCCCAGGACACGACTCTTTTTTTATCCCACTTGACAAAAGATGACAAACGAAGAAGAGGAACTAAGGTATAAGAAAATGTTAGTGTATATTATACGCATCCCTGAACAGTAGAGTGCTTGAAACTTTGAAAACTAGGGGAGAGCCTCGTGGAGCGAGGCAGAGATTTCCACAAGATGTGGGCCAACCTGGAGAAGTCCTGTAGATGGAATGTGCAGATGTGACAAGAGAGGAGAGAAGAAAATTCTGAGCAGAGCAAAGGGGACTGGAGGGAGAGTATCTGGAGACTAGCTATAAATAAAAGCAATAGATAGAGGCGCCAATGGTGCAGATCAATGGTGATTCGGTAACACTTATAGCCAGTGATATACAGGGTACTCACATGTGTTGAAGGCAATCACTTATGCCTATAGAGACAGGCTGGATTTTAACAGCAATCCAGCTGGCTGATCCAAGGTACAATGGCAATGTGTGGGTGTCAAAACATTAATACTCTAGAAGTAGCATAGCAATATACCATACACAGCACTCAGAGTGGATTTACATAAAAACATATTTATTAAAAAATATAAAAAAGTTTACCACTCATCTCAGTGCCAGATTAAATAGGGCTAGTGGAGAAACAATGCGACGCGTTTCTCAGATATACTGTTTCCTCAGGCATGAGTGCTGTGTATGGTATATTGCTATGCTACTTCTAGAGTATTAATGTTTTGACACCCACACATTGCCATTGTACCTTGGATCAGCCAGGTGGATTGCTGTTAAAATCCAGCCTGTCTCTACAGGCATAACTGATTGCCTTCAACACATGTGAGTACCCTGTATATCACTGGCTATAAGTGTTACCGAATCACCATTGATCTGCACCATTGGCGCCTCTATCTATTGCTTTTATTTATAGATTGTCTCCTATTGGATGTCGTTAGAGAGCTGCCCCCACGATCAGCTAGCTGGATTGCTGATGAAATCCAGCCCGCTCCTACTGGCATAATTGATTGCCTTTATCATATGTGAGTACCCTGTGTTCATATAATATCGGCACACCATAAAAACCACAATTGATCTGCACCATTGGCGCCTCTTCCTTGTTGTTTTTCCTTATCTGGAGACTAGGTCTAAGATATAGGGGCACAGTGTCATTGAGAGCCCTGAATGTTAGTCATAATTTTGTGTTCTATTCTGGAGGTTAGATGAATCCAGAGAGGTGTTCAGATGAGGAGCGATGTGTAAGGCTGATCAGCCTGGCAAAAGCTTTCATTATGGATTGCAAAAGAGATAGACAGCTATTTTTTGTTTTAATTTTTTTTTTTTTTTTAACAACCATTCTGAGTTATATTACCATCCATTTACATTTTTTCGGAAAACACGGTTGAGCGTCTTTCATCTAAGCTAGAATTATTAACCATATTAAAATACTACTTATTTTATGGGGCAAGTAGATGCATTGTTTCCATTATTTGCTAGAGGAAGATTAGGTTTGTAACTGTGTAGAAGTTATGCAACCCTTGAAGTAAATAGATGGTAATTACTCCCAGAAACACATTGTTTATCTTTGGTTATTGTACCCTGTGAAGAGACAGAAGTGCCCTCATTTTCTTCTTATGTAAAGGAAGTTTCCGCATATACGATACTTGCAATTAAAGTTATAAAGATCACAGAAATCCAAAATTACCATCCTCGGGGCTGGAGAATATTCCTAGTGCATGAGTCTGATCAACCCACTCCAGACGGAAACCTCTCTCTCTGCAGGAAACAAAGGACGAAAGGAAGAAAACCAAGAATCATTTAAACAATCTCTTATCCCAGATAGTCTCGCTATAGCATATAATTTTACTACGTCACTCAAAATAATTTAGCAGTAGTATGGGAAACGGTTTAAAAGCCCTATATAATCAATCTTAACAATGAACGTCTATTGCTCCATATAGCTTAAACATAACGTTCTAATTAATTCCTTTTATAATCTGTAACTCTCCCTATTTTTCCATTTATTTCTTAAGGAACCATTAAATACAATAGAACTGAATTATCCACAAATGCCCAATAAAGGACAATCCAGTATCACTTACTCTGAATTTCAAATTACCAGTAGATATTTTCTGTGTATTTCAAAAATGGCTTTTCTTTTCCTGCCCACTGTCATGTGACAGCCATCAGCCAATTACAGACTCCTGCACATACTCAGTATGAGTTGGTGCCTCACAAAGTGTGCATATAAAACTACTGCACAATTTGATAACAGGAGTAAATTGGAAAGTATTTTAAAATTGATTGCAAAGGATTCCAAGATAGTGAAGCAAATTTGATAATTGAAGTAAATTGGAAAGCTGTTTATAATCACACGCTCTGTGATCAGAGTTTAATTTTCACTTTAGTGTCCCTTTAAAGGGACATGAAACCCAGTTTTTCTTTCCTGATTCAGATACAGCATGTGATTTTTAACAACTTTACAATTTAGTTCTATTATTAAATTTGCTTGACTATCTTGGTATCTTTTGTTGAAGGAGCAACAATGCACTGCTGGGAGCTAGCAGAACACATGTAGTGCACCAATGACTGGAGGCATATATGTGCAGCCACCAATCAGCAGCTAGCACCCAGTAATGCATTGCTGCTCCTGAGCCTACCTAGATATGCTTTTCAACTAAGGATGCCAAGAGAATGAATCAAATTAGATAATAGAAGTAAATTGGAAAGTTGTTTAAAATCACATGTTCTGTCTGAATCATGAAATAAACATTTTGGGTTTCACGTCCCTTTAAGACTTATTTGCACTTGTTACTTAAGTTTTTAGATCTTTTCTTCTGGGAAGAAGTTACTAAAGCTTTTCTGCCCTATTTTAAGCTGCAGGTGAGCTTGTAATCCTACAGTGTGTAAGTGTGGACATCATTTATACACCAGAAGCCTCCCCTGTCTAGTGCCTATGTTGTATGGTTGTAGCTTAACATTATAAAATAGCAGGATGGGGGCAGCGTAACGCAGGGGTAGACAAATCTTTTTAGGAGCCAGTAACAATATTTAGGAGCCAATAACAATATTTAGGAGCCAGACAGTGGTATTTGTATATAGATATATGGAGAATAACCCAAGAAGTTAGGAGCCAAAGTTAAAATATTTAGGAGCCAGTGGCTCACCAGGTTTGTCGAGCCCTGGTGTTATACTTTCTAATATTTTTACATTTTCTGCTATTCAATGTACAAAATAATTGCATAATTTAACATAAATGAATTTAATAATTATTTGTGCAATACACATAAAAATAATAATAGCTTGTTTAAGCTTAATAATTGTCAAAAATTTTAGCCAGGTGGAGCACCCATTAAAAAGGTCCTGGGGAGAATGCCGTTATCATTCCCCACATTGCATCACACCATCTTTATTGTAATTACTCCTATTGCATCATATACCCTCTTCCTATAAATTACTTCCTAATATAGCCTCAACCAGTGACCTATTTCTCAATATAATCTTCACGACATTTAAAAGCTTTTGTAATGCCAATCTAACCCCAAACACTGTAAACAATTCAGCTGCAGCCAATAAAACTGCCCTCATTGATTATGTTTATAATATAATATTACATACAGCAGCATTTCTCATACCCATAAGTAACTTTAATCGGAGAGGAAAACCCAAAATCTTATTGTGATTCAGACAGAACATACCATGTTAATCAACTTTCCAATTTACTGCTATTATCAAATTTGCTTCATTCTCTTGTTATCCTTTGCTGAAGGAACACTGGCAGCTAGCTGAACTCATCACGTTAGCCAATCACAAGAGACAAATGTGTGCAGGCACCAATCAGCAGCTAGCTCCCACTAGTGTATGATATGTGTGTATTCATTTTCAACAATTTCCATTGAACAGATCATATTTAAATAATTTGCATACATGATTACAGGTAAGACAAGCCATTGTCTGAGATACTTGTCAACACAAGCTGTGAAATTACTTATTTTGGGACACTATTTAATAAATATTAACATACATCTCCTGACTCATAATATGGTTGCATTGTGCCAATCTAATACAAGTTTTATACAATCCATATACACAGTTTATATGACTTGAACATTCTTCCTTGTACCATAAAAAAATAAAAATATATCTTCCTAATATTTCCCTCTCTCATCATTTATTTTACAGTACCTGTACTCCTCAAATGGAGCCATAAGATCCTCAGTGCGGAGCTTTGATGAGAAGCCATACACCTCTATAATATGGCCAAATCTCCCTTGATCAGTCTGCATCTCAGTGAATCCAGAATAATCCCCCAGGAGAGGCTGAATTTGTAGATCCTTTTCACTTACATGAGTGCTGATCTAAAACGGAGCAGAGCATTACAAAAATAAAGGGTGTTACTGGACCAGCACAGATAAGCAATATATGCAGTGTAGTTTGCGGTATTATATTCATAATGAGTGACATGGTATTACTAACCAAGACTTTTGTGCTAACAAACCAGATTACTATATCTCTTCTGCAGGCATGGTACACTTTATATCTTATTAACTCAGTACTATTCTAAATACCTTTTGTTATGTTGCACCTTACATGTTATTGCACAAAAAGTAATGTTCTCACATTATCCCAACTCGCCTCAGGGTGGCACTGCAGTATGATAAATTAAATACCTGCACTGAAGTTACCATAGTTAAAAGGGACAGTCTACTCCAAAATATATAAAAAAATAAAAATAAATAGACAACGCCTTTACTACCCATTCCCCAGCTTTGCACAACCAACATTGTTATATTAATATACTTTATAACCTTTAAACCTCTAAATTTCTGCCACCACTGAAACCACTACAGACCCCATTTAATCGCAATGCATTTTTATAGCTTTTCAAAGCAAGACACTGCTAGTTTGTGTGTGCCATATAGATAAAAAGTGTGCTCACTCTTGTGGAGTTATTCATGAGTAAGTTCTAACTGGCTAAAATACAAGTCTGTAGATAGCACTGAGATAAGGGAGCAGTCTGCAGAGGCTTAGATACTAGGTAATCACAGAGGTAAAGAGTATATTAATATAACTGTGTTGGTTATGCAAAACTGGGGAATGGGTAATAAAGGGATTATCTATCTTTTAAAAACAATACACATTTTGGAGTAGACTGCCCTTTAAAAGAAGATTAAACACAAGATATAACTTCCATAAAATGTTTAACTATACATTAAAAAGAAAAAAAGTGTAACCTACTATAATTGTTTGCCCACTTTACATATAATTTATATATTTGAAAACAATTTTTTTTCCACTGCACTTAAAGGGACATGACACCCACATTTTTTCTTTCATGATTTAGAAAGATAATGCATTTTTAAACATCTTTCTAATTTACTTCTATTATCTAATTTGTGTTATTCTCTTGATATTCTTTGCTGAAAAGCATATCTAGATATGCTCAGTAGCTGCTGATTGGTTGCTGCACATAGAACCCTCATGTGATTGGCTCACCCATGTGCATTGCTTTTTCTTAAAATAAGGATATCTAAAAAATGAAGCAAAATAAATAATAGAAGTAAAATGTAATGTTGTTTAAATTTGTATGTTCTATCTGAATCATGAAAGAAAGATTTTGGGTTTAGTGGCCCTTTAAAGAAGCTGAGTGCACCAGGCAAGGATCAGACTTTTGACCACAAAACATGCTAAACTGCAATGAATTGATCAGTGCAGGAGCTCATTTATATCTCTTCTTGACTGTTCAAAGCAAAGGAGATGAATAAAATGCACTCAATGATTTTCAGGGGGTATGTCTCTGTAATGAAAACAATGTAAATGTTTTCACAACCATTTGTTCGGTATTATGCCTGCTAAATACAGAAGGTGATGCAGGCGGAGGGTCGGCGGTATGTTAACCATAACAAAATGGTAAGTATTTTAAATAAGAAGCACCATTGTAAAGTGTAATGAATTAAAGTGCCCACGTTTTTAAAATAATTTTTAGATACTGGGCTTTAATTTATTAAACGTTACAATCACTTTAAAGGGATAGTAAAGTCAAAATTAAACTTTCACGATTCAGATAGGGCATGGAATTTTAAACAACTTCTCAATTTACTCTTATCAAATTCGCTTTGTTCTCTTGGTATTCTTAGTTCAATTCTAAACCTAGGTAGGCTCATGTGCTAATTTCTAAGCCCTTGAAGGCTGCCTCTTAACTGAATGCATTTGACAGTTTTTCACAGCTAGAGGGCGTTAGTTCATGTGTTTCATATCAATTACATTGTGCTCACTCACGTGGAGTTATTTAAGAGTCAGCATTATTTGCCTGAAAAGCAAGTCTATCAAAAAATCTGAGATAAGAAGGCAGTCTGCAGAAGCTTAGATACAAGGTAATTACAGAGGTAAAAAACAATTTATGTAAGAACTTAGCTGATAAATTAATATTTTTCATATTGGCAAGAGTCCATGAGCTAGTGATGTATGGGATATACAATCCTACCAGGAGGGGCAAAGTTTCCCAAACCTCAAAATGCCTGTAATACACCCCTCACCACCCCCACAATTCAGTTTAACGAATAGCCAAGTAGTGGGGTGATAGAAAAAGGAGTAAAAAGCATCAAAAAAGGAACTGGAAATATAAGTGTGCTTTATACAAAAAAATATAACCACCATAAAAGGGGTGGGTCTCATGGACTCTTGCCAATATGAAAGAAATAAAATTATCAGGTAAGTTCTTACATAAATTATGTTTTCTTTCAAGTAATTGGCAAGAGTCCATGAGCTAGTGACGTATGGGATAGTAATACCCAAGATGTGGAACTCCACAGAAGAGTCACTAGAGAGGGAGGGATAAAATAAAAACAAACATTTTCCGCTCAAAAAAAATAAATCTACAGCCAAAAAAATAAGTTTTTCTCATAATTGAAAAGAAAAAACTTAAGACATAAGCAGAGGAATCAAACTGAAACAGCTGCCTGAAGAACCTTTCTACCAAAAACTGCTTCCGAAGAGGCAAATACATAAAAACGGTAGAATTTAGTAAATGTATGCAAAGAAGACCAAGTTGCTGCTTTGCAAATCTGATCAACTGAAGCTTCATTCTTAAAAGCCCACGAAGTGGAGAATGATCTAGTAGAATGAGCTGTGATTCTCTGAGGCGGAGCCTGACCCGACTCCAAATAAATCAAAAGCTTTAACCAAGTTGCCAAGGAAATGGCAGATGCTTTCTCACCTTTCCTAGAACCGGAAAAGACAACAAATAGACTAGAAGTCTTCCTGAAATCTTTAGTAGCTTCAACATAATATTTCAAAGCTCTTACAAAATCCAGAGAATGCAAGGATCTCTCCAAAGAATTCTTAGGATTAGGACATAAAGAGGGGACAACAATTTCCCTATTAATGTTGTTACAATTCACAACTGAATTGTGGGTGTGGTGAGGGGTGTATTTATAGGCATTTTGAGGTTTGGGAAACTTTACCCCTCCTGGTAGGATTGTATATCCCATACGTCACTAGCTCATGGACTCTTGCCAATTACATGAAAGAAAGTATATTTCTATAACAGTGTTGGTTATGCAAAACTGGGGAATGGTAAATAAAGGGATTATCTATCTTTTTAAACAATAACATTTTTGGTGTTTACTATCCCTTTTAGTGCTTACTTAAAGGGACATTAAACCCAAAACATTTCTTTTGTGATTTAGATAGAGAATACCATTGTAAACAACATTTCAATTTACTTCTATTATCTAATTTGCTTCATTCCTTAGATATCCTTTCTTGAAGAAATAGCAGGGATGAGCTAATCACACGAGACATCTGTGAGCAGCCACCAATCAGCAGCTACTGAGCCTATCTAGATATGCTTTTCAGCTAAGGATACCAAGAGAATGAAGCAAATTTAATAATATAAGTAAATTTGAAAGTTGTTTAGACTTGCATTCTCCTTCTAAATCATGAAAGAAAAAGTTTGGGTTTCATATCTCTAAGATTTACTTATACTCATTACCAAAACACATCTTCACATCTCTATATACTAAAGGAGAATTCTGTCAAAATAAATGTTGATAGTATCAACTGAAATATAATCTGCTCTATGAAAAAAAAATGCTCTTTCAGTTCACTGGCACTGCTCAACAACTATCCAGAAGCGGATACATGAAAAAAATTTTTTTTCAATAACCCTTCAGAACAGAGAATATTTTGAAGCCACTTATGAATGCAAGTAAAATATGTCTGTGCAGACCTTTTGCAATGTGGCACTTGATTGGTGATATATGCTGTGGATATATAAAATGTTATTTTAAACTGCCTTGTTCGTTTTATTTTATATAATCATTTTTATTGAGGTAATAAGTAATAACATCAAAACAGAAAATATGTCCAGGCACATATCAAAGTTGATAAGTGCGATTATAAAATTCTCATACAAGATATAGACTTGAGCTAAGACATTGAAATACAAATATTGCAATTATAAGCATCATGTCTAAACTGCAGTGGTGCTATAAACAAACGGATGAAGACTTATTATACAATATAGCATGTTCAATAGAGAGAGTAGCAGCTACTGACACAGGCAATAACACTATGTCTGAGATTTTGATCATAAAGTGTATGATATATAGGGTTAACCAGAAAAGAAATTAGTGTATGACAAAAATGGGTGGCTGGAACATAACAAAATGAAACCTCGTTTTTTAACTTTTCACTTAGTAAGGGTAAGAATGGTCCCCCGATTGCAGTGGAAACCCTAGAATAGTTCATCTGTTCTGAACTAAGTGGGGCAAAATGGGGGATTAGCATCATGGGTTTTTGGGGAAGGGAAGTTCAGCGGGTGAGAGACGTTCCAAATGAAAAAAGGGAGGGGGGGGAGCCAGTTAGGGTGTCTGTCTGGTAAAACTTTGGGTCTCTAGGGTTTTGTGTATAGAGCGAGTAAGGGTAACTCCTGACAAAGTTATGCGTAAGGGGGGAAATATATATGGGGTGCAGAGGGCTTCTGTATGTGCCCCTCTCCTGGGGAATACCAGCTATAGGCGATGTGGGTAAAGGGAGTAGGAGTATGACCCGCAAGCAATAAGTACCGGCGGGAAAGGGAGGTGAGGTGCTTAACAGGAACAGTTGATTTGTCCTAATAATAACTTACGTATAGGGAGTACAATTATCTAGAAATATGAATATAATAAGGCTTGCAATGTATTCCTTACAGATGGATTTGCTAACTGATTCCAATGTGACAGAGATCCATGGGAGATAGATACGTAGCTTAGGGAATTTCATTGCCTTGTTTGTTTTAAATTGTAACTATAAAATTTAAAAGGTGTGATATTGCTGTACCTGGGCTACTGGGTAATACTTTTCCCCTGGACCCAAAATTGCCAGCCCTGCATGTGCCTAAAATTCTGGAGTCCCAAACCCCCAGCACATTGTACTACCTCACCTGACTACCTGATTAAAACCGTGGCCAGACTGTTATCCAACGGATATTTGTCCAACCAAAATTATAATAATAATCCAACAGACAAATGTCCAGCCGTGGCCAAATGTGTCCGATTCTACTCACGCATTCTGTCCGCGAACCGTTAAAAGCATGTCATGGCGGGTGGGACCCATGGTTAGGTTCCCAGAGGCGGTTTTGGCGCCCATGGCCCAGTACTGATCCCTGGGGGACTCCAATGATTACCTTTCTCCAATCTAAGTATTATCTGCTTACTACTACTCGCTGTTCCCTGTCTTTTACCCAGTTATTTATCCATGAGCTAATATTTTCAGCTATTCCCAGTCCCTTCATTTTGTACATTAATCTCTCATGTGGCACTGTATCAAACACCTTTGCAAAATCTATGTATATCACATCAACTTATTCCCCTTTATCTATATTTTTACTTCTTCGTATAATCTAATTAGATTAGTTTGACATTATCTATTTCTCATAAAACCATGCTGATTTGAATGCAAACTTTCAAGTATAATCCCTTCAAGTATCTTCCCCACTATTGATGTCAGACTAACTGGTCTATAGCTTCCTGGATCAGCACTGCTTCCCTTTTTAAAAAGTGGCACCACATCAGCTTTATGCCATTCCTGGGGTACTATGCCTGAGGATATTGAGTATTTAAAAATTAAGAGTAGAGGTTTGTCTATAACAGTGCTAAGTTCCTGTAGAACCCTTTTATTTACATTAATATTAAACATTTTTTTTTCCTAATATCCTCTAGAGATAACCAAATTAATGGTATGGGCTTGTATGTTCTAGTTTGTTTTAAAGTATCTCCCATTGGTTCCTCTCTTGTGTATACTGAAGAAAAGAACTGGTTTAGTACCTCAGCCTTCTCCCTGACACTGTTACTCATGCTACCCTTCACACATTTTAATGTACCTATATTGTCCTCAGATTTTTGCCATTTATGTACTTTAAAACCCTTTTAGGGTTTGACTTAGAATCCTTTGCAATTAATCTTTCATTTTTGGCTAAATATAAATATATATTTGGTATGTTGAGTCTGTACTATATTTCTTGAATAATTTAAATGCCCTATGTTTTTCCTAATTTCTCTTAACACGTTTTTATTTAGCTACATTGGCTTGGATTTATTAATTATGCTTTTATAACCATGTGGTATGTGTTAAAGTGTATATTTATTTAACAAAGTTTTAAATGTTATCCATTTATCCTCTGTATTAGAGAATACTTTGTCCCAATGTATGTTATTTACCGATTTCCTTAAATCATTGAATTTTGCTCTCTTAAAATTAAGTCTTAGTTGAACCATTAAAACACTGCTTATGGAAAGTTATTTCAAATGTGACCATGTTATGATCACTGTTACCCAAATGTTCTTTGACTTCTATGTTTGCTATTATACCTGTATCGTTTGTTAGCACTAAATCCAATATAGCTTTGTTCCTAGTTGGCTCCTCAATTATTTGTGACAAGAAGTTTTTCATGAAAACATTTAAAAAACAGAATTTATGTTTACCTGATAAATTACTTTCTCCAACGGTGTGTCCGGTCCACGGCGTCATCCTTACTTGTGGGATATTCTCTTCCCCAACAGGAAATGGCAAAGAGCCCAGCAAAGCTGGTCACATGATCCCTCCTAGGCTCCGCCTTCCCCAGTCATTCGACCGACGTAAAGGAGGAATATTTGCATAGGAGAAATCATATGATACCGTGGTGACTGTAGTTAAAGAAAATAAATCAACAGACCTGATTAAAAAACCAGGGCGGGCCGTGGACCGGACACACCGTTGGAGAAAGTAATTTATCAGGTAAACATAAATTCTGTTTTCTCCAACATAGGTGTGTCCGGTCCACGGCGTCATCCTTACTTGTGGGAACCAATACCAAAGCTTTAGGACACGGATGATGGGAGGGAGCAAATCAGGTCACCTAGATGGAAGGCACCACGGTTTGCAAAACCTTTCTCCCAAAAAATAGCCTCAGAAGAAGCAAAAGTATCAAATTTGTAATACATATCTGATCAACAGAAGCCTCGTTCTTAAAGGCCCATGTGGAAGCCACGGCCCTAGTGGAATGAGCTGTGATTCTTTCAGGAGGCTGCCGTCCGGCAGTCTCATAAGCCAATCTGATGATGCTTTTAAGCCAAAAAGATAGAGAGGTAGAAGTTGCTTTTTGACCTCTCCTTTTACCAGAATAAACAACAAACAAGGAAGATGTTGGATTGAAATCCTTTGTAGCATCTAAATAGAATTTTAGAGCACAGACAACGTCCAAATTGTGTAACAAACGTTCCTTCTATGAAACTGGATTCGGACACAAAGAAGGTACAACTATCTCCTGGTTAATATTTTTGTTGGAAACAACCTTCGGAAGAAAACCAGGCTCAGTACCTAAAAACCACCTTATCTGCATGGACCAGATAGGGCGGAGAACACTGCAGAGCAGATAACTCAGAAACTCTTCTAGCGGAAGAAATTGCAACCTAAAACAAAACTTTCCAAGATAATAACTTAATATCTACGGAATGTAAGGGTTCAAACGGAACCCCTTGAAAAACTGAAAGAACTAGATTAAGACTCCAGGGAAGAGTCAAAGGTCTGTAAACAGGCTTGATTCTAACCAGAGCCTGAACAAACGCTTAAACGTCTGGCACAGCTGCCAGCCTTTTGTGAAGTAAAACAGATAAAGCAGAGATCTGTCCCTTCAGAGAACTCGCCGAAAATCCTTTCTCCAAACCTTCTTGTAGAAAGGAAAGAATCTTAGGAATTTTTATCTTGTTCCATGGGAATCCTTTAGATTCACACCAACAGATATATTTTTTCCATATATTATGGTAAATTTTTCTAGTTACAGGCTTTCTAGCCTGAATAAGAGTATCTATTACAGAATCTGAAAACCCACGCTTTGATAAAATCAAGCGTTCAAACTCCAAGCAGTCAGTTGGAGGAAAACCAGATTCGGATGTTCGAATGGACCCTGAATAAGAAGGTCCTGTCTCAAAGGTAGCTTCCATGGTGGAGCCGATGACACATTCACCAGGTCTGCATACCAAGTCCTGCGTGGCCACACAGGAACTATCAAGGTCACCGAAGCCCTCTCCAGATTGATCCTGGCTACCAGCCTGGGAATGAGAGGAAACGGTGGGAATACATAAGCTAGGTTGAAGATCCAAGGTGCTACTATTGTATCCAATAGAGTCGCCTTGGGATCCCTGGATTTGGACCCGTAACAAGGGACCATGAAGTTCTGACGAGAGGCCATCAGAACCATGTCTGGAATGCCCCATAATTGAGTTATTTGGGCAAAGATTTCCAGATGGAGTTCCCACTCCCCCGGATGCTCCTCCATCGCCAGGGAACTCCTTGTTACCCCCTGATGGTTGATATATGAATTTGGCCTTTGCTAGTCGAGGCCAAGCCTTGAGAGCATTGAATATCGCTCTCAGTTCCATTATGTTTATCGGGAGAAGAGAGTCTTCCCGAAACCATAGACCCTGAGTTTTCAGGGGTTCCCAGACCGCGCCCCAGCCCACCAGACTGGCGTCGGTCGTGACAATGACCTATTCTGGTCTGCGGAAGCTCATTCCCTGTGACAGGTTGTCCAGGGTCAGCCACCAACGGAGTGAATCTCTGGGTATTTGATCTACTTGTATCGTCGGAGACAAGTCTGTATAATCCCCATTCCACTGTCTGAGCATGCACAGGTGCAATGGTCTTAGATGAATTCGTGCAAAAGGAACTATGTCCATTGCCGCAACCATCAAACCTATTACTTCCATGGACTGCGCTATGGAAGGAAGAAGAACAGAATGAAGTACCTGACAAGAGCTTAGAAGTTTTGATTTTCTGGCCTCTGTCAGAAAAACCTTCATTTCTAAGGAAACTATTATTGTTCCCAAGAAGGGAACTCTTGTTGACGGGGACAGAGAACTTTTTTCTATGTTCACTTTCCACCTGTGAGATCTGAGAAAGGCTAGGACAATGTCCGTATGAGCCCTTGCTTTTGACAGAGACGACACTTGAATCAGAATGTCGTCCACGTAAGGTACTACTGCAATGCCCCTTGGTCTTAGCACCGCTAGAAGGGACCCTAGTACCCTTGTGAAAATCCTTGGAGCAGTGGCTAATCCGAATGGAAGTGCCACAGGTAATGCTTGTCCAGAAAGACGAACCTTAGGAACCGAAAATGTTCCTTGTGGATAGGAATACGTAGGTACGCATCCTTTAAGTCCACCGTGGTCATGAATTGACCTTCCTGGATGGTAGGAAGGATCGTTCGAATGGTTTCCATTTTGAATGATGAAACCCTTAGAAACTTGTGATCTAAAAGAGGTCTGAATGTTCCCTCTTTTTTGGGAATTATGAACAGGTTGGAGTAAAAACCCATCCCTTGTTCTCCTAATGGAACAGGATGAATCACTCCCATGCTTAACAGGTCTTCTACACAGTGTAAGAATGCCTGTTCGAAGATAATTGAGACCCGTGGAACCTTCCCCTTGGGGGTAGTTCCCTGAATTCCAGGAGATAACCTTGAGAAACTATTTCTAGCGCCCAAGGATCCTGAACATCTCTTGCCCCAGCCTGAGCAAAGAGAGAAAGTCTGCCCCCCACCAGATCCTTCCCAGATCGGGGGCCAACACTTCATGCTGTTTTGGTAGCAGTGGCAGGTGACTTGGCCTGCTTACCCTTGTTCCAGCCTTGCATCGGCCTCCAGGCTGGCTTGGTTTGAGAAGTATTACCCTCTTGCTTAGAGGGTGTAGAATTTGAGGCTGGTCCGTTTCTGCGAAAGGGACGAAAATTTGGCTTCTTTTTAGCCTTAAAAGACCTATCCAGAGGAAGGGCGTGGCCCTTTCCCCCAGTGATGTCTGAAATAATCTCTTTCAAGTCAGGGCCAAACAGTGTTTTACCCTTGAAAGGGATGTTAAGCAAAAGCGCTCTGCGCGCCACGATAGCAAACCCTGAATTATTCGCCGCTAATCTAGCTAATTGCAAAGCGGCATCTAAAATAAAAAAGAGTTAGCCAATTTAAGAGCTTGAACTCTGTCCAAAACCTCCTCGTACGAAGATTCTTTATTGAGCGACTTTTCTAGTTCTTCGAACTAGAAACACGCAGCTGTAGTGACAGGAACAATGCATGAAATTGGTTGTAGAAGGTAACCTTGCTGAACAAACATCTTTTTAAGCAAACCCTCTAACCTTTAATCCATAGGATCTTGAAAGCACAACTATCTTCTATAGGAATAGAAGTGCGTTTGTTTAGAGTAGAAACCGCCCCCTCGACCTTGGGGACTGTATGCTATAAGTCCTTTCTGGGGTCGACTATAGGAACTAATTTCTTAAATATAGGGGGAGGACAAAAGGTATGCCGGGCCTTTCCCACTCCTTATTTACTATGTCCGCCACCCGCTTGGGTATAGGAAAAACATCGGGGGGCACCGGAACCTCTAGGAACTTGTCCATCTTACCTAATTTCTCTGGAATGACCAAATTGTCACAATCATCCAGAGTAGATAATACCTCCTTAAGTAGTGCGTGGAGATGTTGAAATTTAAATTTAAAAGTTACAATATCAGGTTCTGCTTGTTGAGAAATTTTCCCTGAATCTGAAATTTCTCCCTCAGACAAAACCTCCCTCCTGGCCCCTTCAGATAGGTGTGAGGGTATGTCAGAACAGATATCATCAGCGTCCTCTTGCTCTTCAGTGTTTAAAACAGAGCAATCACGCTTTCTCTGATAAGTAGGCATTTTGGAAAAAATGCATGCAATAGAATTATCCATTACAGCCATTAATTGTTGTATGGTAATAAGTATTGGCGCACTAGATGTACTAGGGGCCTCTTGTGTGGGCAAAACTGGTGTAGACACAGAAGGGGATGATGCAGTACCATGCTTACTCCCCTCATTAGAGGAATCATCTTGGGCAATATCATATCTATGGCATTATTATCCCTACTTTGTTTGGACATTATGACACAAATATATCACATATTTAAATGGAGAGACACATTGGCTTTCATACATATAGAACATCGTTATCTGATGGTTCAGACATGTTAAACAGGCTTAAACTTGTCAACAAAGCACAAAAAACGTTTTATAATAAAACCGTTACTGTCCCTTTAAATTTCAAACTGAACACACTTTATTACTGAATATGTGAAAAAGTATGAAGGAATTGTTCAAATTTCACCAAAATTTCACCACAGTAACTTAAAGCCTTAAAAGTATTGCACACCAAATTTGAAAGCTTTAACCCTTAAAATAACGGAACCGGAGCCGTTTTTACATTTAACCCCTATACAGTCCCAGGTATCTGCTTTGCTGAGACCCAACCAAGCCCAGAGGGGAATACGATACCAAATGATGCCTTCTATAAGCTTTTTCAGTGGTTCTTAGCTCCTCACACATGCATCTGCATGCCATGCTTTCCAAAAACAACTGCGCATTAGAGGCGCGAAAATGAGGCTCTGTCTATGACTAGAAAAGGCCCCCAGTGAAAAAGGTGTCCAATACAGTGCCTGCCGTTTTTATTAAAACAATCCCCAAGATTTAACAACTATTAAAAGTAATAATCTGCCAAATATACTTAGTAAAGTAATCGTTTTAGCCCAGAAAAATGTCTACCAGTTTTTTAAGCCCTAATGAAGCCCTTTATTCTTTTACTTAAACTAAGAAAATGGCTTACCGGTTCCCATAGGGAAAATGACAGCTTCCAGCATTACCGAGTCTTGTTAGAAATGTGTCATACCTCAAGCAGCCAAAGTCTGCTCACTGTTTCCCCCAACTGAAGTTAATTCCTCTCAACAGTCCTGTGTGGAAACAGCCATCGATTTTAGTAACGGTTGCTAAAATCATTTTCCTCTTACAAACAGAAATCTTCATCTCTTTCCTGTTTCAGAGTAAATAGTACATACCAGCACTATTTTAAAATAACAAACTCTTGATTGAAGAATAAAAACTACATTTAAAAACCAAAAAACTCTAAGCCATCTCCGTGGAGATGTTGCCTGTACAACGGCAAAGAGAATGACTGGGGAAGGCGGAGCCTAGGAGGGATCATGTGACCAGCTTTGCTGGGCTCTTTGCCATTTCCTGTTGGGGAAGAGAATATCCCACAAGTAAGGATGACGCCGTGGACCGGACACACCTATGTTGGAGAAATCTATCTCCCTTAGCTGTATTACTAGTTTCATTGGCCCAGTTTATGTCAGGGTAGTTAAAATCTCCCATAATTACAGCACTGGTATTATTAGCAGCCTTTACCATTTGCATTAGTAGTTGAGTTTCCTCCATGTCACTAACGTTGGGGGGCTTGTAATCATGTTCCTAGTAATATTTTTTTAGGATTCCCCCCCCCCCCACTCTTTATTTCAGCCCACAGGGTTTCTACATTATCACCTGTATCATCATCAAATATCTTTCCTTATTGTCTGTTTAAGGTCAGGTTTAATAAACATGCAAATTGCTCCACTCTATTATTCCTGTACCTCCTAAATAAAGTATAACCCTCTAAGTTAACTGCCCAGTCATGTGAATCATCCCACCAAGTTTCAGTTATACTGATAATATCATAGTCCTCTTCTGCAACTAAGAGCGTCAGCTCCCCCATTTTAAACGTTATGCTTCTTGCATTTGCGGTCATACATTTAATTTTCATGTGCTTTGTGCTGCTACTTCTTACGCTTTCCTCCAAACTTTCTAATGTGACATTTCCTAAGTGTACCCTTCAGTGTTAATTTCATCGACTGAAACTAGACTAAAATGAGCATAAAACTAAAGAAATTCTGAGGACTAAAATACGACAAACTAAAATGGCATTTTAGTCAAAAGACTATGACTAAAACTATAACAAAATGACATTTTAGTCAAAAGACTGACAAACTAAATCAAAATTTGCTGTCAAAATTAACACTTTATACAATGTGTTATAACCAATCCATATTTAATTACTGCTCTTTTGTAAAAAAAAAATCTTGTTTATTCACGAAACTTGGTTTTATTTAATTTTAAGATAAAGACATGTGATATACCACAACAGTTAAATCTGTATTGCATGTTCAAACTTTAATACCATAAATAAAAACAGGTTAATAATGAGTTTGAAAGTTCTATAGCAGTGCTAATATCGTTGCCAAAAATTTTTAGAATCTGAACAATCAATTGATTCTTCCTATAGAAATAAGAATAACCCACAAGTATGGGTTTAAGTTATGATCTGCCTGTGCTAGCTGCAGAAACGTTTTGTTGTTTCAATTATTAACGGTTAAAGTTTTTATATTGGGTAATATGTGCAGTGGTGTTACAGCCAATACAGTTTACAGTTTTGTTTTTTTATATTTTAAAGTTGCACTTCTGTTTGTTTATGAAACTTGGTTTTATTTAATTTTAAGTTTAATAAAGACGTTATATATAACAACGGCTAAATCTGTGTCTGTATTGCATGTTTAAACCATAATACCATAAATAATAACAGGTGTTATGTTTACTCCTGGAGTATATAATCAGTTTGCAAATTATAGAGAAATGCTTAAATAATGCATTACACTTTAAAGAGACAGTACACTGTAAAATTGTTTTTATATGAATATATTTTCAATGACTTGTTATACCAGCTGCAGAGTATAAAATGTATGAGAAATTGCATTTTTCGATTTGTGTATATGAAGTAGCTGGTTTTGTGCTTTTAAACCACAGCCTATTACAATGGGTTGAGCTTCAGGTAATATCAGATCTCAATTTGTTATCACTTTTATGTACACAGACTTGCTTCCTTATCTAATATTTGTCTAGAAAAACCAAAGCTCAATAGTTAGAGAAAACAATGGAAAATTATTTTATTACTTAACTGTCATGCCCCCCACTGAGAGTGTAATCTCTTCTGCTGGCTGTGTTTACTTAGGTTATTCAATAGAATATACTCCAGTATAGAAACTTTCAGTATAGGTGGGGATACCACAGGCTAAATCAGCTATTTCAAATGCCAATTTATGGGCAAAGGAGCTACTTGTAAACAATTTAAAACACTCCAGCAGGTAAAATGAATAATTGGGAACAATTTAAAGAGAAGAACATTTTTGGGTAACTGTCCCTTTAACTAAAACAATTCAGATGACTTAAATACGACAAACTAAAATGGCATTTTAATCAAAAGACTAAAATTAAGACTAAATCGAAGTTTGCCGTCAAAATTAACACTGGTACCCTTCCGTCATCCCTTCCTTGAGATATTCTAGGCTGTTCTATTATGCTTGGACTGACCCTCCCCCATTTTCCTAGTTTAAAAGATTCTCTAAGCGTGATACCATCCTCTCCCCCAACACACCTGCACCCAAAAAATTGTACCCAAGTGAAAAGTCAGCCCCCTCATTTTTACACCACATTTTTAACCAG